>NW_027523751.1:0-41594 GCF_052094955.1 Ictidomys tridecemlineatus | reverse complement strand
GAAACTCATAGTTTTTTGGAAGCTTGGCAGGCCCTTTCCATGAAAGTGATTCTCGCCAGTCTCTGCTTAGGGCTACATCAACAGCAAACAAACCATAGAGATAGAACTTGAAACTGCTTTATGGTGTCAAGTTTCAAAGAGCTAGCACAAACCGTGTTTGATTTAGAGTTCCAAATACATGTATCCCTATAGGAGAAAACAGAGTGAAACCTCAAAATGAAAGCGGTTACTGCCAACGAACGGTTTCACCTAGAAGAAGGAAATTTGGCGAGCCAAGTGGGATTGGTGTACTGATCATTACCTGAAAGTTTCATCAAGATTGGGTGAAAAATTGTGTGCTGAGATTTGAGGCAACTCGTAGTTTTTTGGAAGCTTGGCAGGCCCTTTCCATGAAAGTGATTCTCGCCAGTCTCTGCTTAGGGCTACATCAACAGCAAACAAACCATAGAGATAGAACTTGAAACTGCTTTATGGTGTCAAGTTTCAAAGAGCTAGCACAAACCGTGTTTGATTTAGAGTTCCAAATACATGTATCCCTATAGGAGAAAACAGAGTGAAACCTCAAAATGAAAGCGGTTACTGCCAACGAACGGTTTCACCTAGAAGAAGGAAAGTTTGCGAGCCAAGTGGGATTGGTGTACTGATCATTACCTGAAAGTTTCATCAAGATTGGGTGAAAAAGTGTGTGCTGAGATTTCAGGCAACTCGTAGTTTTTTGGAAGCTTGGCAGGCCCTTTCCATGAAAGTGATTCTCGCCAGTCTCTGCTTAGGGCTACATCAACAGCAAACAAACCATAGAGATAGAACTTGAAACTGCTTTATGGTGTCAAGTTTCAAAGAGCTAGCACAAACCGTGTTTGATTTAGAGTTCCAAATACATGTATCCCTATAGGAGAAAACAGAGTGAAACCTCAAAATGAAACCGGTTACTGCCAACGAACGGTTTCACCTAGAAGAACAAAATTTGGCGAGCCAAGTGGGATTGGTGTACTGATCATTACCTGAAAGTTTCATCAAGATTGGGTGAAAAAGTGTGTGCTGAGATTTCAGGCAACTCGTAGTTTTTTGTAACCTTGGCAGGCCCTTTCAATGAAAGTGATTCTCGCCAGTCTCTGCTTAGGGCTACATCAACAGCAAACAAATCATAGAGATAGAACTTGAAACTGCTTTATGGTGTCAAGTTTCAAAGAGCTAGCACAAACCGTGTTTGATTTAGAGTTCCAAATACATGTATCCCTATAGGAGAAAACAGAGTGAAACCTCAAAATGAAACCGGTTACTGCCAACGAACGGTTTCACCTAGAAGAACGAAATTTGGCGAGCCAAGTGGGATTGGTGTTCTTATCTTTACCTGAAAGTTTCATCAAGATTGGGTGAAAAAGTGTGTGCTGAGATTTCAGGCAACTCGTAGTTTTTTGGAAGCTTGGCAGGCCCTTTCCATGAAAGTGATTCTCGCCAGTCTCTGCTTAGGGCTACATCAACAGCAAACAAACCATAGAGATAGAACTTGAAACTGCTTTATGGTGTCAAGTTTCAAAGAGCTAGCACAAACCGTGTTTGATTTAGAGTTCCAAATACATGTATCCCTATAGGAGAAAACAGAGTGAAACCTCCAAATGAAACCTTTTACTGCCAACGAACGGTTTCACCTAGAAGAACGAAATTTGGCGAGCCAAGTGGGATTGGTGTACTGATCATTACCTGAAAGTTTCATCAAGATTGGGTGAAAAAGTGTGTGCTGAGATTTCAGGAAACTCGTAGTTTTTTGGAAGCTTGGCAGGCCCTTTCCATGAAAGTGATTCTCGCCAGTCTCTGCTTAGGGCTACATCAACAGCAAACAAACCATAGAGATAGAACTTGAAACTGCTTTATGGTGTCACGTTTCAAAGAGCTAGCACAAACCCTGTTTGATTTAGAGTTCCAAATACATGTATCCCTATAGGAGAAAACAGAGTGAAACCTCAAAATGAAACCGGTTACTGCCAACGAACGGTTTCACCTAGAAGAACGAAATTTGGCGAGCCAAGTGGGATTGGTGTTCTTATCTTTACCTGAAAGTTTCATCAAGATTGGGTGAAAAAGTGTGTGCTGAGATTTCAGGAAACTCATAGTTTTTTGGAAGCTTGGCAGGCCCTTTCCATGAAAGTGATTCTCGCCAGTCTCTGCTTAGGGCTACATCAACAGCAAACAAACCATAGAGATAGAACTTGAAACTGCTTTATGGTGTCAAGTTTCAAAGAGCTAGCACAAACCGTGTTTGATTTAGAGTTCCAAATACATGTATCCCTATAGGAGAAAACAGAGTGAAACCTCCAAATGAAAGCGGTTACTGCCAACGAACGGTTTCACCTAGAAGAAGGAAATTTGGCGATCCAAGTGGGATTGGTGTACTGATCATTACCTGAAAGTTTCATCAAGATTGGGTGAAAAAGTGTGTGCTGAGATTTCAGGAAACTCGTAGTTTTTTGGAAGCTTGGCAGGCCCTTTCCATGAAAGAGATTCTCGCCAGTCTCTGCTTAGGGCTACATCAACAGCAAACAAACCATAGAGATAGAACTTGAAACTGCTTTATGGTGTCAAGTTTCAAAGAGCTAGCACAAACCGTGTTTGATTTAGAGTTCCAAATACATGTATCCCTATAGGAGAAAACAGAGTGAAACCTCAAAATGAAACCGGTTACTGCCAACGAACGGTTTCACCTAGAAGAACGAAATTTGGCGAGCCAAGTGGGATTGGTGTTCTTATCTTTACCTGAAAGTTTCATCAAGATTGGGTGAAAAAGTGTGTGCTGAGATTTCAGGCAACTCGTAGTTTTTTGGAAGCTTGGCAGGCCCTTTCCATGAAAGTGATTCTCGCCAGTCTCTGCTTAGGGCTACATCAACAGCAAACAAACCATAGAGATAGAACTTGAAACTGCTTTATGGTGTCAAGTTTCAAAGAGCTAGCACAAACCGTGTTTGATTTAGAGTTCCAAATACATGTATCCCTATAGGAGAAAACAGAGTGAAACCTCCAAATGAAACCTTTTACTGCCAACGAACGGTTTCACCTAGAAGAACGAAATTTGGCGAGCCAAGTGGGATTGGTGTACTGATCATTACCTGAAAGTTTCATCAAGATTGGGTGAAAAAGTGTGTGCTGAGATTTCAGGAAACTCGTAGTTTTTTGGAAGCTTGGCAGGCCCTTTCCATGAAAGTGATTCTCGCCAGTCTCTGCTTAGGGCTACATCAACAGCAAACAAACCATAGAGATAGAACTTGAAACTGCTTTATGGTGTCAAGTTTCAAAGAGCTAGGACAAACCGTGTTTGATTTAGATTTCCAAATACATGTATCCCTATAGGAGAAAACAGAGTGAAACCTCAAAATGAAACCGGTTACTGCCAACGAACGGTTTCACCTAGAAGAAGGAAATTTGGCGAGCCAAGTGGGATTGGTGTACTGATCATTACCTGAAAGTTTCATCAAGGTTGGGTGAAAAAGTGTGTGCTGAGATTTCAGGCAACTCGTAGTTTTTTGGAAGCTTGGCAGGCCCTTTCCATGAAAGTGATTCTCTCCAGTCTCTGCTTAGGGCTACATCAACAGCAAACAAACCATAGAGATAGAACTTGAAACTGCTTTATGGTGTCAAGTTTCAAAGAGCTAGCACAAACCGTGTTTGATTTAGAGTTCCAAATACATGTATCCCTATAGGAGAAAACAGAGTGAAACCTCCAAATGAAACCGGTTACTGCCAACGAACGGTTTCACCTAGAAGAAGGAAATTTGGCGAGCCAAGTGGGATTGGTGTACTGATCATTACCTGAAAGTTTCATCAAGATTGGGTGAAAAAGTGTGTGCTGAGATTTCAGGCATCTCGTAGTTTTTTGGAAGCTTGGCAGGCCCTTTCCATGAAAGTGATTCTCGCCAGTCTCTGCTTAGGGCTACATCAACAGCAAACAAACCATAGAGATAGAACTTGAAACTGCTTTATGGTGTCAAGTTTCAAAGAGCTAGCACAAACCGTGTTTGATTTAGAGTTCCAAATACATGTATCCCTATAGGAGAAAACAGAGTGAAACCTCAAAATGAAACCGGTTACTGCCAACGAACGGTTTCACCTAGAAGAACGAAATTTGGCGAGCCAAGTGGGATTGGTGTTCTTATCTTTACCTGAAAGTTTCATCAAGATTGGGTGAAAAAGTGTGTGCTGAGATTTCAGGCAACTCGTAGTTTTTTGGAAGCTTGGCAGGCCCTTTCCATGAAAGTGATTCTCGCCAGTCTCTGCTTAGGGCTACATCAACAGCAAACAAACCATAGAGATAGAACTTGAAACTGCTTTATGGTGTCAAGTTTCAAAGAGCTAGCACAAACCGTGTTTGATTTAGAGTTCCAAATACATGTATCCCTATAGGAGAAAACAGAGTGAAACCTCCAAATGAAACCTTTTACTGCCAACGAACGGTTTCACCTAGAAGAACGAAATTTGGCGAGCCAAGTGGGATTGGTGTACTGATCTATACCTGAAAGTTTCATCAAGATTGGGTGAAAAAGTGTGTGCTGAGATTTCAGGAAACTCGTAGTTTTTTGGAAGCTTGGCAGGCCCTTTCCATGAAAGTGATTCTCGCCAGTCTCTGCTTAGGGCTACATCAACAGCAAACAAACCATAGAGATAGAACTTGAAACTGCTTTATGGTGTCAAGTTTCAAAGAGCTAGCACAAACCGTGTTTGATTTAGAGTTCCAAATACATGTATCCCTATAGGAGAAAACAGAGTGAAACCTCAAAATGAAACCGGTTACTGCCAACGAACGGTTTCACCTAGAAGAACGAAATTTGGCGAGCCAAGTGGGATTGGTGTTCTTATCTTTACCTGAAAGTTTCATCAAGATTGGGTGAAAAAGTGTGTGCTGAGATTTCAGGCAACTCGTAGTTTTTTGGAAGCTTGGCAGGCCCTTTCCATGAAAGTGATTCTCGCCAGTCTCTGCTTAGGGCTACATCAACAGCAAACAAACCATAGAGATAGAACTTGAAACTGCTTTATGGTGTCAAGTTTCAAAGAGCTAGCACAAACCGTGTTTGATTTAGAGTTCCAAATACATGTATCCCTATAGGAGAAAACAGAGTGAAACCTCCAAATGAAACCTTTTACTGCCAACGAACGGTTTCACCTAGAAGAACGAAATTTGGCGAGCCAAGTGGGATTAGTGTACTGATCATTACCTGAAAGTTTCATCAAGATTGGGTGAAAAAGTGTGTGCTGAGATTTCAGGCAACTCGTAGTTTTTTGGAAGCTTGGCAGGCCCTTTCCATGAAAGTGATTCTCGCCAGTCTCTGCTTAGGGCTACATCAACAGAAAGTGTGTGCTGAGATTTCAGGCAACTCGTAGTTTTTTGGAAGCTTGGCAGGCCCTTTCCTGAAGTGATTCTCGCCAGTCTCTGCTTAGGGCTACATCAACAGCAAACAAACCATAGAGATAGAACTTGAAATTGTTTTAGATTTCCAAATACATGTATCCCTATAGGAGAAAACAGAGTGAAACCAAGCCAAGTGGGATTGGTGTACTGATCATTACCTGAAGTTTCATCAAGGTTGGGTGAAAAGTGTGTGCTGAGATTTCAGGCAACTCGTAGTTTTTTGGAAGCTTGGCAGGCCCTTTCCATGAAAGTGATTCTCGCCAGTCTCTGCTTAGGGCTACATCAACAGCAAACAAACCATAGAGATAGAACTTGAAACTGCTTTATGGTGTCAAGTTTCAAAGAGCTAGCACAAACCGTGTTTGATTTAGAGTTCCAAATACATGTATCCCTATAGGAGAAAACAGAGTGAAACCTCCAAATGAAACCGGTTACTGCCAACGAACGGTTTCACCTAGAAGAAGGAAATTTGGCGAGCCAAGTGGGATTGGTGTACTGATCATTACCTGAAAGTTTCATCAAGATTGGGTGAAAAAGTGTGTGCTGAGATTTCAGGCAACTCGTAGTTTTTTGGAAGCTTGGCAGGCCCTTTCCATGAAAGTGATTCTCGCCAGTCTCTGCTTAGGGCTACATCAACAGCAAACAAACCATAGAGATAGAACTTGAAACTGCTTTATGGTGTCAAGTTTCAAAGAGCTAGCACAAACCGTGTTTGATTTAGAGTTCCAAATACATGTATCCCTATAGGAGAAAAAGAGTGAAACCTCAAAATGAAAGCGGTTACTGCCAACGAACGGTTTCACCTAGAAGAAGGAAAGTTTGCGAGCCAAGTGGGATTGGTGTACTGATCATTACCTGAAAGTTTCATCAAGATTGGGTGAAAAAGTGTGTGCTGAGATTTGAGGCAACTCGTAGTTTTTTGGAAGCTTGGCAGGCCCTTTCCATGAAAGTGATTCTCGCCAGTCTCTGCTTAGGGCTACATCAACAGCAAACAAACCATAGAGATAGAACTTGAAACTGCTTTATGGTGTCAAGTTTCAAAGAGCTAGCACAAACCGTGTTTGATTTAGAGTTCCAAATACATGTATCCCTATAGGAGAAAACAGAGTGAAACCTCAAAATGAAAGCGGTTACTGCCAACGAACGGTTTCACCTAGAAGAAGGAAATTTGGCGAGCCAAGTGGGATTGGTGTACTGATCATTACCTGAAAGTTTCATCAAGATTGGGTGAAAAAGTGTGTGCTGAGATTTCAGGAAACTCGTAGTTTTTTGGAAGCTTGGCAGGCCCTTTCCATGAAAGTGATTCTCGCCAGTCTCTGCTTAGGGCTACATCAACAGCAAACAAACCATAGAGATAGAACTTGAAACTGCTTTATGGTGTCAAGTTTCAAAGAGCTATCACAAACCGTGTTTGATTTAGAGTTCCAAATACATGTATCCCTATAGGAGAAAACAGAGTGAAACCTCAAAATGAAAGCGGTTACTGCCAACGAACGGTTTCACCTAGAAGAAGGAAATTTGGCGAGCCAAGTGGGATTGGTGTACTGATCATTACCTGAAAGTTTCATCAAGATTGGGTGAAAAAGTGTGTGCTGAGATTTCAAGCAACTCGTAGTTTTTTGGAAGCTTGGTAGGCCCTTTCCATGAAAGTGATTCTCGCCAGTCTCTGCTTAGGGCTACATCAACACCAAACAAACCATAGAGATAGAACTTGAAACTGCTTTATGGTGTCAAGTTTCAAAGAGCTAGTACAAACCGTGTTTGATTTAGAGTTCCAAATACATGTATCCCTATAGGAGAAAACAGAGTGAAACCTCAAAATGAAACCGGTTACTGCCAACGAACGGTTTCACCTAGAAGAACGAAATTTGGCGAGCCAAGTGGGATTGGTGTACTGATCATTACCTGAAAGTTTCATCAAGGTTGGGTGAAAAAGTGTGTGCTGAAATTTCAGGCAACTCGTAGTTTTTTGGAAGCTTGGCAGGCCCTTTCCATGAAAGTGATTCTCGCCAGTCTCTGCTTAGGGCTACATCAACAGCAAACAAACCATAGAGATAGAACTTGAAACTGCTTTATGGTTTCAAGTTTCAAAGAGCTAGCACAAACCGTGTTTGTTTTAGAGTTCCAAATACATGTATCCCTATAGGAGAAAACAGAGTGAAACCTAAAAATGAAACCGGTTACTGCCAACGAACGGTTTCACCTAGAAGAACGAGATTTTAGCGAGCCAAGTGGGATTGGTGTACTGATCATTACCTGAAAGTTTCATCAAGATTGGGTGAAAAAGTGTGTGCTGAGATTTCAGGCAACTCGTAGTTTTTTGGAAGCTTGGCAGGCCCTTTCCATGAAAGTGATTCTCGCCAGTCTCTGCTTAGGGCTACATCAACAGCAAACAAACCATAGAGATAGAACTTGAAACTGCTTTATGGTGTCAAGTTTCAAAGAGCTAGCACAAACCGTGTTTGATTTAGAGTTCCAAATACATGTATCCCTATAGGAGAAAACAGAGTGAAACCTCAAAATGAAAGCGGTTACTGCCAACGAACGGTTTCACCTAGAAGAACGAAATTTGGCGAGCCAAGTGGGATTGGTGTACTGATCATTACCTGAAAGTTTCATCAAGATTGGGTGAAAAAGTGTGTGCTGAGATTTCAGGCAACTCGTAGTTTTTTGGAAGCTTGGTAGGCCCTTTCCATGAAAGTGATTCTCGCCAGTCTCTGCTTAGGGCTACATCAACAGCAAACAAACCATAGAGATAGAACTTGAAACTGCTTTATGGTGTCAAGTTTCAAAGAGCTAGTACAAACCGTGTTTGATTTAGAGTTCCAAATACATGTATCCCTATAGGAGAAAACAGAGTGAAACCTCAAAATGAAAGCGGTTACTGCCAACGAACGGTTTCACCTAGAAGAAGGAAAGTTTGCGAGACAAGTGGGATTGGTGTACTGATCATTACCTGAAAGTTTCATCAAGATTGGGTGAAAAAGTGTGTGCTGAGATTTGAGGCAACTCGTAGTTTTTTGGAAGCTTGGCAGGCCCTTTCCATGAAAGTGATTCTCGCCAGTCTCTGCTTAGGGCTACATCAACAGCAAACAAACCATAGAGATAGAACTTGAAACTGCTTTATGGTGTCAAGTTTCAAAGAGCTAGCACAAACCGTGTTTGATTTAGAGTTCCAAATACATGTATCCCTATAGGAGAAAACAGAGTGAAACCTCAAAATGAAAGCGGTTACTGCCAACGAACGGTTTCACCTAGAAGAAGGAAATTTGGCGAGCCAAGTGGGATTGGTGTACTGATCATTACCTGAAAGTTTCATCAAGATTGGGTGAAAAAGTGTGTGCTGAGATTTCAGGCAACTCGTAGTTTTTTGGAAGCTTGGCAGGCCCTTTCCATGAAAGTGATTCTCGCCAGTCTCTGCTTAGGGCTATATCAACAGCAAACAAACCATAGAGATAGAT
Organism: Ictidomys tridecemlineatus; assembly: GCF_052094955.1. Taxonomy (NCBI): domain Eukaryota; kingdom Metazoa; phylum Chordata; class Mammalia; order Rodentia; family Sciuridae; genus Ictidomys; species Ictidomys tridecemlineatus. The sequence continues at coordinate 32,738 of NW_027523751.1, read as the reverse complement.
CTTGAAACTGCTTTATGGTGTCAAGTTTCAAAGAGCTAGCACAAACCTTGTTTGATTTAGAGTTCCAAATACATGTATCCCCATAGGAGAAAAAAGAGTGAAACCTCCAAATGAAACCGGTTACTACCAACGAACGGTTTCACCTAGAAGAACGAAATTTGGCGAGCCAAGTGAGATTGGTGTACTGACCATTACCTGAAAGTATCATCAAGATTGGGTGAAAAAGTGTGTGCTGAGATTTCAGGCAACTCGTAGTTTTTTGAAAGCGTAACAGGCCCTTTCCATGAAAGTGATTCTCGCCATCTCTTCTTAGGGCTACATCAACAGCAAACAAACCATAGAGATAGAACTTGAAACTGCTTTATCGTGTCAAGTTTCAAAGAGCTAGCACAAACCGTGTTTGATTTAGAGTTCCAAATACATGTATCCCTATAGGAGAAAACAGAGTGAAACCTCCAAATGAAACCTTTTACTGCCAACGAACGGTTTCACCTAGAAGAACGAAATTTGGCGAGCCAAGTGGGATTGGTGTACTGATCATTACCTGAAAGTTTCATCAAGATTGGGTGAAAAAGTGTGTGCTGAGATTTCAGGAAACTCGTAGTTTTTTGGAAGCTTGGCAGGCCCTTTCCATGAAAGAGATTCTCGCCAGTCTCTGCTTAGGGCTACATCAACAGCAAACAAACCATAGAGATAGAACTTGAAACTGCTTTATGGTGTCAAGTTTCAAAGAGCTAGCACAAACCGTGTTTGATTTAGAGTTCCAAATACATGTATCCCTATAGGAGAAAACAGAGTGAAACCTCAAAATGAAACCGGTTACTGCCAACGAACGGTTTCACCTAGAAGAACGAAATTTGGCAAGCCAAGTGGGATTGGTGTACTGATCATTACCTGAAAGTTTCATCAAGATTGGGTGAAAAAGTGTGTGCTGAGATTTCAGGCAACTCATAGTTTTTTGGAACCTTGGCAGGCCCTTTCCATGAAAGTGATTCTCGCCAGTCTCTGCTTAGGGCTACATCAACAGCAAACAAACCATAGAGATAGAACTTGAAACTGCTTTATCGTGTCAAGTTTCAAAGAGCTAGCACAAACCGTGTTTGATTTAGAGTTCCAAATACATGTATCCCTATAGGAGAAAACAGAGTGAAACCTCAAAATGAAAGCGGTTACTGCCAACGAACGGTTTCAACTAGAAGAAGGAAATTTGGCGAGCCAAGTGGGATTGGTGTACTGATCATTACCTGAAAGTTTCATCAAGATTGGGTGAAAAAGTGTGTGCTGAGATTTCAGGCAACTCGTAGTTTTTTGGAAGCTTGGCAGGCCCTTTCCATGAAAGTGATTCTCGCCAGTCTCTGCTTAGGGCTACATCAACAGCAAACACACCATAGAGATAGAACTTGAAACTGCTTTATGGTGTCAAGTTTCAAAGAGCTAGCACAAACCGTGTTTGATTTAGAGTTCCAAATACATGTATCCCTATAGGAGAAAACAGAGTGAAACCTCAAAATGAAACCGGTTACTGCCAACGAACGGTTACACCTAGAAGAACGAGATTTGGCGAGCCAAGTGGGATTGGTGTACTGATCATTACCTGAAAGTTTCATTAAGATTGGGTGAAAAAGTGTGTGCTGAGATTTCAGGCAACTTGTAGTTTTTTGGAAGCTTGGCAGGCCCTTTCCATGAAAGTTATTCTCGCCAGTCTCTGCTTAGGGCTACATCAACAGCAAACAAACCATAGAGATAGAACTTGAAACTGCTTTATGGTGTCAAGTTTCAAAGAGCTAGCACAAACCGTGTTTGATTTAGAGTTCCAAATACATGTATCCCTATAGGAGAAAACAGAGTGAAACCTCAAAATGAAACTGGTTACTGCCAACGAACGGTTTCACCTAGAAGAACGAAATTTGGCGAGCCAAGTGGGATTGGTGTACTGATCATTACCTGAAAGTTTCATCAAGATTGGGTGAAAAAGTGTGTGCTGAGATTTCAGGCAACTCGTAGTTTTTTGGAAGCTTGGCAGGCCCTTTCCATGAAAGTGATTCTCGCCAGTCTCTGCTTAGGGCTACATCAACAGCAAACAAACCATAGAGATAGAACTTGAAACTGCTTTATGGTGTCAAGTTTCAAAGAGCAAGCACAAACCGTGTTTGATTTAGAGTTCCAAATACATGTATCCGTATAGGAGCAAACAGAGTGAAACCTCAAAATGAAACCAGTTACTGCCAACGAACGGTTTCACCTAGAAGAAGGAAATTTGGCGAGCCAAGTGGGATTGGTGTACTGATCATTACCTGAAAGTTTCATCAAGATTGGGTGAAAAAGTGTGTGCTGAGATTTCAGGCAACTCGTAGTTTTTTGGAAGCTTGGCAGGCCCTTTCCATGAAAGTGATTCTCGCCAGTCTCTGCTTAGGGCTACATCAACAGCAAACAAACCATAGAGATAGAACTTGAAACTGCTTTATGGTGTCAAGTTTCAAAGAGCTAGCACAAACCTTGTTTGATTTAGAGTTCCAAATACATGTATCCCCATAGGAGAAAACAGAGTGAAACCTTCAAATGAAACCAGTTACTACCAACGAACGGTTTCACCTAGAAGAACGAAATTTGGCGAGCCAAGTGAGATTGGTGTACTGACCATTACCTGAAAGTTTCATCAAGATTGGGTGAAAAAGTGTGTGCTGAGATTTCAGGCAACTCGTAGTTTTTTGGAAGCTTGGCAGGCCCTTTCCATGAAAGTGATTCTCGCCAGTCTCTGCTTATGGCTACATCAACAGCAAACAAACCATAGAGATATAACTTGAAACTGCTTTATGGTGTCAAGTTTCAAAGAGCTAGCACAAACCGTGTTTGATTTAGAGTTCCAAATACATGTATCCCTATAGGAGAAAACAGAGTGAAACCTTCAAATGAAACCGGTTACTACCAACGAACGGTTTCACCTAGAAGAACGAAATTTGGTGAGCCAAGTGAGATTGGTGTACTGACCATTACCTGAAAGTTTCATCAAGATTGGGTGAAAAAGTGTGTGCTGAGATTTCAGGCAACTCGTAGTTTTTTGGAAGCTTGGCAGGCCCTTTCCATGAAAGTGATTCTCGCCAGTCTCTGCTTATGGCTACATCAACAGCAAACAAACCATAGAGATAGAACTTGAAACTGCTTTATGGTGTCAAGTTTCAAAGAGCTAGCACAAACCGTGTTTGATTTAGAGTTCCAAATACATGTATCCCCATAGGAGAAAACAGAGTGAAACCTGAAAATGAAACCGGTTACTACCAACGAACGGTTTCACCTAGAAGAACGAAATTTGGCGAGCCAAGTGGGATTGGTGTACTGATCATTACGTGAAAGTTTCATCAAGATTGGGTGAAAAAGTGTGTGCTGAGATTTCAGGCAACTCGTAGTTTTTTGGAAGCTTGGCAGGCCCTTTCCATGAAAGTGATTCTCGCCAGTCTCTGCTTAGGGCTACATCAACAGCAAACAAACCATAGAGATAGAACTTGAAACTGCTTTATGGTGTCAAGTTTCAAAGAGCTAGCACAAACTGTGTTTGATTTAGAGTTCCAAATACATGTATCCCTATAGGAGAAAACAGAGTGAAACCTCAAAATGAAACTGGTTACTGCCAATGAACGGTTTCACCTAGAAGAACGAAATTTGGCGAGCCAAGTGGGATTGGTGTACTGATCATTACCAGAAAGTTTCATCAAGATTGGGTGAAAAAGTGTGTGCTGAGATTTCAGGCAACTCGTAGTTTTTTGGAAGCTTGGCAGGCCCTTTCCATGAAAGTGATTCTCGCCAGTCTCTGCTTAGGGCTACATCAACAGCAAACAAACCATAGAGATAGAACTTGAAACTGCATTATGGTGTCATGTTTCAAAGAGCTAGCACAAACCGTGTTTGATTTAGAGTTCCAAATACATGTATCCGTATAGGAGAAAACAGAGTGAAACCTCAAAATGAAACCGGTTACTGCCAACGAACGGTTTCACCTAGAAGAACGAGATTTGGCGAGCCAAGTGGGATTGGTGTACTGATCATTACCTGAGAGTTTCATCAAGATTGGGTGAAAAAGTGTGTGCTGAGATTTCAGGCAACTCGTAGTTTTTTGGAAGCTTGGCAGGCCCTTCCATGAAAGTGATTCTCGCCAGTCTCTGCTTAGGGCTACATCAACAGCAAACAAACCATAGAGATAGAACTTGAAACTGCTTTATGGTGTCAAGTTTCAAAGAGCTAGCACAAACCGTGTTTGATTTAGAGTTCCAAATACATGTATCCCTATAGGAGAAAACAGAGTGAAACCTCAAAATGAAACCGGTTACTGCCAACGAACGGTTTCACCTAGAAGAACGAAATTTGGCAAGCCAAGTGGGATTGGTGTACTGATCATTACCTGAAAGTTTCATCAAGATTGGGTGAAAAAGTGTGTGCTGAGATTTCAGGCAACTCATAGTTTTTTGGAACCTTGGCAGGCCCTTTCCATGAAAGTGATTCTCGCCAGTCACTGCTTAGGGCTACATCAACAGCAAACAAACCATAGAGATAGAACTTGAAACTGCTTTATGGTGTCAAGTTTCAAAGAGCTAGCACAAACCGTGTTTGATTTAGAGTTCCAAATACATGTATCCCTATAGGAGAAAACAGAGTGAAACCTCAAAATGAAACCGGTTACTGCCAACGAACGGTTTCACCTAGAAGAACGAAATTTGGCGAGCCAAGTGGGATTGGTGTACTGATCATTACCTGAAAGTTTCATCAAGATTGGGTGAAAAAGTGTGTGCTGAGATTTCAGGCAACTCGTAGTTTTTTGGAAGCTTGGCAGGCCCTTTCCATGAAAGTGATTCTCGCCAGTCTCTGCTTAGGGCTACATCAACAGCAAACAAACCATAGAGATAGAACTTGAAACTGCTTTATGGTGTCAAGTTTCAAAGAGCTAGCACAAACCGTGTTTGATTTAGAGTTCCAAATACATGTATCCCTATAGGAGAAAACAGAGTGAAACCTCCAAATGAAACCGGTTACTGCCAATGAACGGTTTCACCTAGAAGAACGAAATTTGGCTAGCCAAGTGGGATTGGTGTACTGATCATTACCTGAAAGTTTCATCAAGATTGGGTGAAAAAGTGTGTGCTGAGATTTCAGGCAACTCGTAGTTTTTTGGAAGCTTGGCAGGCCCTTTCCATGAAAGTGATTCTCGCCAGTCTCTGCTTAGGGCTACATCAACAGCAAACAAACCATAGATATAGAACTTGAAACTGCTTTATGGTGTCAAGTTTCAAAGAGCTAGCACAAACCGTGTTTGATTTAGAGTTCCAAATACATGTATCCCTATAGGAGAAAACAGAGTGAAACCTCAAAATGAAACCGGTTACTGCCAACGAACGGTTTCACCTAGAAGAACGAGATTTGGCGAGCCAAGTGGGATTGGTGTACTGATCATTACCTGAAAGTTTCATCAAGATTGGGTGAAAAAGTGTGTGCTGAGATTTCAGGCAACTCGTAGTTTTTTGGAAGCTTGGCAGGCCCTTTCCATGAAAGTGATTCTCGCCAGTCTCTGCTTAGGGCTACATCAACAGCAAACAAACCATAGAGATAGAACTTGAAACTGCTTTATGGTGTCAAGTTTCAAAGAGCTAGCACAAACCGTGTTTGATTTAGAGTTCCAAATACATGTATCCCTATAGGAGAAAACAGAGTGAAACCTCAAAATGAAACTGGTTACTGCCAACGAACGGTTTCACCTAGAAGAACGAAATTTGGCGAGCCAAGTGGGATTGGTGTACTGATCATTACCTGAAAGTTTCATCAAGATTGGGTGAAAAAGTGTGTGCTGAGATTTCAGGCAACTCGTAGTTGTTTGGAAGCTTGGCAGGCCCTTTCCATGAAAGTGATTCTCGCCAGTCTCTGCTTAGGGCTACATCAACAGCAAACAAACCATAGAGATAGAACTTGAAACTGCTTTATGGTGTCAAGTTTCAAAGAGCTAGCACAAACCGTGTTTGATTTAGAGTTCCAAATACATGTATCCCTATACGAGAAAACAGATTGAAACCTCCAAATGAAACCGGTTACTGCCAACGAATGGTTTCACCTAGAAGAACGAAATTTGGCGAGCAAAGTGGGATTGGTGTACTGATCATTACCTGAAAGTTTCATCAAGATTGGGTGAAAAAGTGTGTGCTGAGATTTCAGGCAACTCGTAGTTTTTTGGAAGCTTGGCAGGCCCTTTCCATGAAAGTGATTCTCGCCAGTCTCTGCTTAGGGCTACATCAACAGCATACAAACCATAGAGATAGAACTTGAAACTGCTTTATGGTGTCAAGTTTCAAAGAGCTAGCACAAACCGTGTTTGATTTAGAGTTCCAAATACATGTATCCCTATAGGAGCAAACAGAGTGAAACCTCAAAATGAAACCAGTTACTGCCAACGAACGGTTTCACCTAGAAGAAGGAAATTTGGCGAGCCAAGTGGGATTGGTGTACTGATCATTACCTGAAAGTTTCATCAAGATTGGGTGAAAAAGTGTGTGCTGAGATTTCAGGCAACTCGTAGTTTTTTGGAAGCTTGGCAGGCCCTTTCCATGAAAGTGATTCTCGCCAGTCTCTGCTTAGGGCTACATCAACAGCAAACAAACCATAGAGATAGAACTTGAAACTGCTTTATGGTGTCAAGTTTCAAAGAGCTAGCACAAACTGTGTTTGATTTAGAGTTCCAAATACATGTATCCCTATAGGAGAAAACAGAGTGAAACCTCAAAATGAAACCGGTTACTGCCAATGAACGGTTTCACCTAGAAGAACGAAATTTGGCGAGCCAAGGGGGATTGGTGTACTGATCATTACCTGAAAGTTTCATCAAGATTGGGTGAAAAAGTGTGTGCTGAGATTTCAGGCAACTCGTAGTTTTTTGGAAGCTTGGCAGGCCCTTTCCATGAAAGTGATTCTCGCCAGTCTCTGCTTAGGGCTACATCAACAGCAAACAAACCATAGAGATAGAACTTGAAACTGCATTATGGTGTCAAGTTTCAAAGAGCTAGCACAAACCGTGTTTGATTTAGAGTTCCAAATACATGTATCCGTATAGGAGAAAACAGAGTGAAACCTCAAAATGAAACCGGTTACTGCCAAGGAACGGTTTCACCTAGAAGAACGAAATTTGGCGAGCCAAGTGGGATTGGTGTACTGATCATTACCTGAAAGTTTCATCAAGATTGGGTGAAAAAGTGTGTGCTGAGATTTCAGGCAACTCGTAGTTTTTTGGAAGCTTGGCAGGCCCTTTCCATGAAAGTGATTCTCGCCAGTCTCTGCTTAGGGCTACATCAACAGCAAACAAACCATAGAGATAGAACTTGAAACTGCTTTATGGTGTCAAGTTTCAAAGAGCTAGCACAAACCGTGTTTGATTTAGAGTTCCAAATACATGTATCCGTATAGGAGAAAACAGAGTGAAACCTCAAAATGAAACCGGTTACTGCCAACGAACGGTTTCACCTAGAAGAACGAGATTTGGCGAGCCAAGTGGGATTGGTGTACTGATCATTACCTGAGAGTTTCATCAAGATTGGGTGAAAAAGTGTGTGCTGAGATTTCAGGCAACTCGTAGTTTTTTGGAAGCTTGGCAGGCCCCTTCCATGAAAGTGATTCTCGCCAGTCTCTGCTTAGGGCTACATCAACAGCAAACAAACCATAGAGATAGAACTTGAAACTGCTTTATGGTGTCAAGTTTCAAAGAGCTAGCACAAACCGTGTTTGATTTAGAGTTCCAAATACATGTATCCCTATAGGAGAAAACAGAGTGAAACCTCAAAATGAAACCGGTTACTGCCAACGAACGGTTTCACCTAGAAGAACGAAATTTGGCAAGCCAAGTGGGATTGGTGTACTGATCATTACCTGAAAGTTTCATCAAGATTGGGTGAAAAAGTGTGTGCTGAAATTTCAGGCAACTCATAGTTTTTTGGAACCTTGGCAGGCCCTTTCCATGAAAGTGATTCTCGCCAGTCACTGCTTAGGGCTACATCAACAGCAAACAAACCATAGAGATAGAACTTGAAACTGCTTTATGGTGTCAAGTTTCAAAGAGCTAGCACAAACCGTGTTTGATTTAGAGTTCCAAATACATGTATCCCTATAGGAGAAAACAGAGTGAAACCTCAAAATGAAACCGGTTACTGCCAACGAACGGTTTCACCTAGAAGAACGAAATTTGGCGAGCCAAGTGGGATTGGTGTACTGATCATTACCTGAAAGTTTCATCAAGATTGGGTGAAAAAGTGTGTGCTGAGATTTCAGGCAACTCGTAGTTTTTTGGAAGCTTGGCAGGCCCTTTCCATGAAAGTGATTCTCGCCAGTCTCTGCTTAGGGCTACATCAACAGCAAACAAACCATAGATATAGAACTTGAAACTGCTTTATGGTGTCAAGTTTCAAAGAGCTAGCACAAACCGTGTTTGATTTAGAGTTCCAAATACATGTATCCCTATAGGAGAAAACAGAGTGAAACCTCAAAATGAAACCGGTTACTGCCAACGAACGGTTTCACCTAGAAGAACGAGATTTGGCGAGCCAAGTGGGATTGGTGTACTGATCATTACCTGAAAGTTTCATCAAGATTGGGTGAAAAAGTGTGTGCTGAGATTTCAGGCAACTCGTAGTTTTTTGGAAGCTTGGCAGGCCCTTTCCATGAAAGTGATTCTCGCCAGTCTCTGCTTAGGGCTACATCAACAGCAAACAAACCATAGAGATAGAACTTGAAACTGCTTTATGGTGTCAAGTTTCAAAGAGCTAGCACAAACCGTGTTTGATTTAGAGTTCCAAATACATGTATCCCTATAGGAGAAAACAGAGTGAAACCTCAAAATGAAACTGGTTACTGCCAACGAACGGTTTCACCTAGAAGAACGAAATTTGGCGAGCCAAGTGGGATTGGTGTACTGATCATTACCTGAAAGTTTCATCAAGATTGGGTGAAAAAGTGTGTGCTGAGATTTCAGGCAACTCGTAGTTGTTTGGAAGCTTGGCAGGCCCTTTCCATGAAAGTGATTCTCGCCAGTCTCTGCTTAGGGCTACATCAACAGCAAACAAACCATAGAGATAGAACTTGAAACTGCTTTATGGTGTCAAGTTTCAAAGAGCTAGCACAAACCGTGTTTGATTTAGAGTTCCAAATACATGTATCCCTATACGAGAAAACAGATTGAAACCTCCAAATGAAACCGGTTACTGCCAACGAATGGTTTCACCTAGAAGAACGAAATTTGGCGAGCAAAGTGGGATTGGTGTACTGATCATTACCTGAAAGTTTCATCAAGATTGGGTGAAAAAGTGTGTGCTGAGATTTCAGGCAACTCGTAGTTTTTTGGAAGCTTGGCAGGCCCTTTCCATGAAAGTGATTCTCGCCAGTCTCTGCTTAGGGCTACATCAACAGCATACAAACCATAGAGATAGAACTTGAAACTGCTTTATGGTGTCAAGTTTCAAAGAGCTAGCACAAACCGTGTTTGATTTAGAGTTCCAAATACATGTATCCCTATAGGAGCAAACAGAGTGAAACCTCAAAATGAAACCAGTTACTGCCAACGAACGGTTTCACCTAGAAGAAGGAAATTTGGCGAGCCAAGTGGGATTGGTGTACTGATCATTACCTGAAAGTTTCATCAAGATTGGGTGAAAAAGTGTGTGCTGAGATTTCAGGCAACTCGTAGTTTTTTGGAAGCTTGGCAGGCCCTTTCCATGAAAGTGATTCTCGCCAGTCTCTGCTTAGGGCTACATCAACAGCAAACAAACCATAGAGATAGAACTTGAAACTGCTTTATGGTGTCAAGTTTCAAAGAGCTAGCACAAACTGTGTTTGATTTAGAGTTCCAAATACATGTATCCCTATAGGAGAAAACAGAGTGAAACCTCAAAATGAAACCGGTTACTGCCAATGAACGGTTTCACCTAGAAGAACGAAATTTGGCGAGCCAAGGGGGATTGGTGTACTGATCATTACCTGAAAGTTTCATCAAGATTGGGTGAAAAAGTGTGTGCTGAGATTTCAGGCAACTCGTAGTTTTTTGGAAGCTTGGCAGGCCCTTTCCATGAAAGTGATTCTCGCCAGTCTCTGCTTAGGGCTACATCAACAGCAAACAAACCATAGAGATAGAACTTGAAACTGCATTATGGTGTCAAGTTTCAAAGAGCTAGCACAAACCGTGTTTGATTTAGAGTTCCAAATACATGTATCCGTATAGGAGAAAACAGAGTGAAACCTCAAAATGAAACCGGTTACTGCCAAGGAACGGTTTCACCTAGAAGAACGAAATTTGGCGAGCCAAGTGGGATTGGTGTACTGATCATTACCTGAAAGTTTCATCAAGATTGGGTGAAAAAGTGTGTGCTGAGATTTCAGGCAACTCGTAGTTTTTTGGAAGCTTGGCAGGCCCTTTCCATGAAAGTGATTCTCGCCAGTCTCTGCTTAGGGCTACATCAACAGCAAACAAACCATAGAGATAGAACTTGAAACTGCTTTATGGTGTCAAGTTTCAAAGAGCTAGCACAAACCGTGTTTGATTTAGAGTTCCAAATACATGTATCCGTATAGGAGAAAACAGAGTGAAACCTCAAAATGAAACCGGTTACTGCCAACGAACGGTTTCACCTAGAAGAACGAGATTTGGCGAGCCAAGTGGGATTGGTGTACTGATCATTACCTGAGAGTTTCATCAAGATTGGGTGAAAAAGTGTGTGCTGAGATTTCAGGCAACTCGTAGTTTTTTGGAAGCTTGGCAGGCCCCTTCCATGAAAGTGATTCTCGCCAGTCTCTGCTTAGGGCTACATCAACAGCAAACAAACCATAGAGATAGAACTTGAAACTGCTTTATGGTGTCAAGTTTCAAAGAGCTAGCACAAACCGTGTTTGATTTAGAGTTCCAAATACATGTATCCCTATAGGAGAAAACAGAGTGAAACCTCAAAATGAAACCGGTTACTGCCAACGAACGGTTTCACCTAGAAGAACGAAATTTGGCAAGCCAAGTGGGATTGGTGTACTGATCATTACCTGAAAGTTTCATCAAGATTGGGTGAAAAAGTGTGTGCTGAGATTTCAGGCAACTCATAGTTTTTTGGAACCTTGGCAGGCCCTTTCCATGAAAGTGATTCTCGCCAGTCACTGCTTAGGGCTACATCAACAGCAAACAAACCATAGAGATAGAACTTGAAACTGCTTTATGGTGTCAAGTTTCAAAGAGCTAGCACAAACCGTGTTTGATTTAGAGTTCCAAATACATGTATCCCTATAGGAGAAAACAGAGTGAAACCTCAAAATGAAACCGGTTACTGCCAACGAACGGTTTCACCTAGAAGAACGAAATTTGGCGAGCCAAGTGGGATTGGTGTACTGATCATTACCTGAAAGTTTCATCAAGATTGGGTGAAAAAGTGTGTGCTGAGATTTCAGGCAACTCGTAGTTTTTTGGAAGCTTGGCAGGCCCTTTCCATGAAAGTGATTCTCGCCAGTCTCTGCTTAGGGCTACATCAACAGCAAACAAACCATAGAGATAGAACTTGAAACTGCTTTATGGTGTCAAGTTTCAAAGAGCTAGCACAAACCGTGTTTGATTTAGAGTTCCAAATACATGTATCCCTATAGGAGAAAACAGAGTGAAACCTCCAAATGAAACCGGTTACTGCCAATGAACGGTTTCACCTAGAAGAACGAAATTTGGCTAGCCAAGTGGGATTGGTGTACTGATCATTACCTGAAAGTTTCATCAAGATTGGGTGAAAAAGTGTGTGCTGAGATTTCAGGCAACTCGTAGTTTTTTGGAAGCTTGGCAGGCCCTTTCCATGAAAGTGATTCTCGCCAGTCTCTGCTTAGGGCTACATCAACAGCAAACAAACCATAGATATAGAACTTGAAACTGCTTTATGGTGTCAAGTTTCAAAGAGCTAGCACAAACCGTGTTTGATTTAGAGTTCCAAATACATGTATCCCTATAGGAGAAAACAGAGTGAAACCTCAAAATGAAACCGGTTACTGCCAACGAACGGTTTCACCTAGAAGAACGAGATTTGGCGAGCCAAGTGGGATTGGTGTACTGATCATTACCTGAAAGTTTCATCAAGATTGGGTGAAAAAGTGTGTGCTGAGATTTCAGGCAACTCGTAGTTTTTTGGAAGCTTGGCAGGCCCTTTCCATGAAAGTGATTCTCGCCAGTCTCTGCTTAGGGCTACATCAACAGCAAACAAACCATAGAGATAGAACTTGAAACTGCTTTATGGTGTCAAGTTTCAAAGAGCTAGCACAAACCGTGTTTGATTTAGAGTTCCAAATACATGTATCCCTATAGGAGAAAACAGAGTGAAACCTCAAAATGAAACTGGTTACTGCCAACGAACGGTTTCACCTAGAAGAACGAAATTTGGCGAGCCAAGTGGGATTGGTGTACTGATCATTACCTGAAAGTTTCATCAAGATTGGGTGAAAAAGTGTGTGCTGAGATTTCAGGCAACTCGTAGTTGTTTGGAAGCTTGGCAGGCCCTTTCCATGAAAGTGATTCTCGCCAGTCTCTGCTTAGGGCTACATCAACAGCAAACAAACCATAGAGATAGAACTTGAAACTGCTTTATGGTGTCAAGTTTCAAAGAGCTAGCACAAACCGTGTTTGATTTAGAGTTCCAAATACATGTATCCCTATACGAGAAAACAGATTGAAACCTCCAAATGAAACCGGTTACTGCCAACGAATGGTTTCACCTAGAAGAACGAAATTTGGCGAGCAAAGTGGGATTGGTGTACTGATCATTACCTGAAAGTTTCATCAAGATTGGGTGAAAAAGTGTGTGCTGAGATTTCAGGCAACTCGTAGTTTTTTGGAAGCTTGGCAGGCCCTTTCCATGAAAGTGATTCTCGCCAGTCTCTGCTTAGGGCTACATCAACAGCATACAAACCATAGAGATAGAACTTGAAACTGCTTTATGGTGTCAAGTTTCAAAGAGCTAGCACAAACCGTGTTTGATTTAGAGTTCCAAATACATGTATCCCTATAGGAGCAAACAGAGTGAAACCTCAAAATGAAACCAGTTACTGCCAACGAACGGTTTCACCTAGAAGAAGGAAATTTGGCGAGCCAAGTGGGATTGGTGTACTGATCATTACCTGAAAGTTTCATCAAGATTGGGTGAAAAAGTGTGTGCTGAGATTTCAGGCAACTCGTAGTTTTTTGGAAGCTTGGCAGGCCCTTTCCATGAAAGTGATTCTCGCCAGTCTCTGCTTAGGGCTACATCAACAGCAAACAAACCATAGAGATAGAACTTGAAACTGCTTTATGGTGTCAAGTTTCAAAGAGCTAGCACAAACTGTGTTTGATTTAGAGTTCCAAATACATGTATCCCTATAGGAGAAAACAGAGTGAAACCTCAAAATGAAACCGGTTACTGCCAATGAACGGTTTCACCTAGAAGAACGAAATTTGGCGAGCCAAGGGGGATTGGTGTACTGATCATTACCTGAAAGTTTCATCAAGATTGGGTGAAAAAGTGTGTGCTGAGATTTCAGGCAACTCGTAGTTTTTTGGAAGCTTGGCAGGCCCTTTCCATGAAAGTGATTCTCGCCAGTCTCTGCTTAGGGCTACATCAACAGCAAACAAACCATAGAGATAGAACTTGAAACTGCATTATGGTGTCAAGTTTCAAAGAGCTAGCACAAACCGTGTTTGATTTAGAGTTCCAAATACATGTATCCGTATAGGAGAAAACAGAGTGAAACCTCAAAATGAAACCGGTTACTGCCAAGGAACGGTTTCACCTAGAAGAACGAAATTTGGCGAGCCAAGTGGGATTGGTGTACTGATCATTACCTGAAAGTTTCATCAAGATTGGGTGAAAAAGTGTGTGCTGAGATTTCAGGCAACTCGTAGTTTTTTGGAAGCTTGGCAGGCCCTTTCCATGAAAGTGATTCTCGCCAGTCTCTGCTTAGGGCTACATCAACAGCAAACAAACCATAGAGATAGAACTTGAAACTGCTTTATGGTGTCAAGTTTCAAAGAGCTAGCACAAACCGTGTTTGATTTAGAGTTCCAAATACATGTATCCCTATAGGAGAAAACAGAGTGAAACCTCAAAATGAAACCGGTTACTGCCAACGAACGGTTTCACCTAGAAGAACGAAATTTGGCGAGCCAAGTGGGATTGGTGTACTGATCATAACCTGAAAGTTTCATCAAGGTTGGGTGAAAAAGTGTGTGCTGAGATTTCAGGCAACTCGTAGTTTTTTGGAAGCTTGGCAGGCCCTTTCCATGAAAGTGATTCTCGCCAGTCTCTGCTTAGGGCTACATCAACAGCAAACAAACCATAGAGATAGAACTTGAAACTGCTTTATGGTGTCAAGTTTCAAAGAGCTAGCACAAACCGTGTTTGATTTAGAGTTCCAAATACATGTATCCCTATAGGAGAAAACAGAGTGAAACCTCAAAATGAAACCGGTTACTGCCAACGAACGGTTTCACCTAGAAGAACGAGATTTGGCGAGCCAAGTGGGATTGGTGTACTGATCATTACCTGAAAGTTTCATCAAGATTGGGTGAAAAAGTGTGTGCTGAGATTTCAGGCAACTCGTAGTTTTTTAAAAGCTTGGCAGGCCCTTTCCATGAAAGTGATTCTCGCCAGTCTCTGCTTAGGGCTACATCAACAGCAAACAAACCATAGAGATAGAACTTGAAACTGCTTTATGGTGTCAAGTTTCAAAGAGCTAGCACAAACCGTGTTTGATTTAGAGTTCCAAATACATGTATCCCTATAGGAGAAAACAGAGTGAAACCTCAAAATGAAACCGGTTACTGCCAACGAACGGTTTCACCTAGAAGAAGGAAATTTGGCGAGCCAAGTGGGATTGGTGTACTGATCATTACCTGAAAGTTTCATCAAGATTGGGTGAAAAAGTGTGTGCTGAGATTTCAGGCAACTCGTAGTTTTTTGGAAGCTTGGCAGGCCCTTTCCATGAAAGTGATTCTCGCCAGTCTCTGCTTAGGGCTACATCAACAGCAAACAAACCATAGAGATAGAACTTGAAACTGCTTTATGGTGTCAAGTTTCAAAGAGCTAGCACAAACCTTGTTTGATTTAGAGTTCCAAATACATGTATCCCCATAGGAGAAAACAGAGTGAAACCTCCAAATGAAACCGGTCACTACCAACGAACGGTTTCACCTAGAAGAACGAAATTTGGCGAGCCAAGTGAAATTGGTGTACTGACCATTACCTGAAAGTTTCATCAAGATTGGGTGAAAAAGTGTGTGCTGAGATTTCAGGCAACTCGTAGTTTTTTGGAAGCTTGGCAGGCCCTTTCCATGAAAGTGATTCTCGCCAGTCTCTGCTTAGGGCTACATCAACAGCAAACAAACCATAGAGATAGAACTTGAAACTGCTTTATGGTGTCAAGTTTCAAAGAGCTAGCACAAACCGTGTTTGATTTAGAGTTCCAAATACATGTATCCCTATAGGAGAAAATAGAGTGAAACCTCAAAATGAAACCGGTTACTGCCAACGAACGGTTTCACCTAGAAGAACGAAATTTGGCGAGCCAAGGGGGATTGGTGTACTGATCATTACCTGAAAGTTTCATCAAGATTGGGTGAAAAAGTGTGTGCTGAGATTTCAGGCAACTCGTAGTTTTTTGGAAGCTTGGCAGGCCCTTTCCATGAAAGTGATTCTCGCCAGTCGCTGCTTAGGGCTACATCAACAGCCAACAAACCATAGAGATAGAACTTGAAACTGCATTATGGTGTCAAGTTTCAAAGAGCTAGCACAAACCGTGTTTGATTTAGAGTTCCAAATACATGTATCCGTATAGGAGAAAACAGAGTGAAACCTCAAAATGAAACCGGTTACTGCCAACGAAAGGTTTCACCTAGAAGAACGAAATTTGGCGAGCCAAGTGGGATTGGTGTACTGATCATTACCTGAAAGTTTCATCAAGATTGGGTGAAAAAGTGTGTGCTGAGATTTCAGGCAACTCGTAGTTGTTTGGAAGCTTGGCAGGCCCTTTCCATGAAAGTGATTCTCGCCAGTCTCTGCTTAGGGCTACATCAACAGCAAACAAACCATAGAGATAGAACTTGAAACTGCTTTATGGTGTCAAGTTTCAAAGAGCTAGCACAAACCTTGTTTGATTTAGAGTTCCAAATACATGTATCCCCATAGGAGAAAACAGAGTGAAACCTCCAAATGAAACCGGTCACTACCAACGAACGGTTTCACCTAGAAGAACGAAATTTGGCAAGCCAAGTGGGATTGGTGTACTGATCATTACTTGAAAGTTTCATCAACATTGGGTGAAAAAGTGTGTGCTGAGATTTCAGGCAACTCGTAGTTTTTTGGAAGCTTGGCAGGCCCTTTCCATGAAAGTGATTCTCGCCAGTCTCTGGTTAGGGCTACATCAACAGCAAACAAACCATAGAGATAGAACTTGAAACTGCTTTATGGTGTCAAGTTTCAAAGAGCTAGCACAAACCGTGTTTGATTTAGAGTTCCAAATACATGTATCCCTATAGGAGAAAACAGAGTGAAACCTCAAAATGAAAGCGGTTACTGCCAACGAACGGTTTCACCTAGAAGAAGGAAAGTTTGCGAGCCAAGTAGGATTGGTGTACTGATCATTACCTGAAAGTTTCATCAAGATTGGGTGAAAAAGTGTGTGCTGAGATTTGAGGTAACTCGTAGTTTTTTGGAAGCTTGGCAGGCCCTTTCCATGAAAGTGATTCTCGCCAGTCTCTGCTTAGGGCTACATCAACAGCAAACAAACCATAGAGATAGAACTTGAAACTGCTTTATGGTGTCAAGTTTCAAAGAGCTAGCCCAAACCTTGTTTGATTTAGAGTTCCAAATACATGTATCCCCATAGGAGAAAACAGAGTGAAACCTCCAAATGAAACCGGTTACTACCAACGAACGGTTTCACCTAGAAGAACGAAATTTAGCGAGCCAAGTGGGATTGGTGTACTGATCATTACCTGAAAGTTTCATCAAGATTGGGTGAAAAAGTGTGTGCTGAGATTTCAGGCAACTCGTAGTTTTTGGGAAGCTGGGCAGGCCCTTTCCATGAAAGTGATTCTCGCCAGTCTCTGCTTAGGGCTACATCAACAGCAAACAAACCATAGAGATAGAACTTGAAACTGCTTTATGGTGTCAAGTTTCAAAGAGCTAGCACAAACCGTGTTTGATTTAGAGTTCCAAATACATGTATCCGTATAGTAGAAAACAGAGTGAAACCTCCAAATGAAACCGGTTACTGCCAACGAACGGTTTCACCTAGAAGAACGAAATTTAGCGAGCCAAGTGGGATTGGTGTACTGATCATTACCTGAAAGTTTCATCAAGATTGGGTGAAAAAGTGTGTGCTGAGATTTCAGGCAAATCGTAGTTTTTTGGAAGCTTGGCAGGTCCTTTCCATGAAAGTGATTCTCACCAGTCTCTGCTTAGGGCTACATCAACAGCAAATAAACCATAGAGATAGAACTTGAAACTGCTTTATGGTGTCAAGTTTCAAAGAGCTAGCACAAACCGTGTTTGATTTAGAGTTCCAAATACATGTATCCCTAAAGGAGAAAACAGAGTGAAACCTCAAAATGAAACCGGTTACTGCCAACGAACGGTTTCACCTAGAAGAACGAAATTTGGCGAGCCAAGTGGGATTGGTGTACTGATCATTACCAGAAAGTTTCATCAAGATTGGGTGAAAAAGTGTGTGCTGAGATTTCAGGCAACTCGTAGTTTTTTGGAAGCTTGGCAGGCCCTTTCCATGAAAGTGATTCTCGCCAGTCTCTGCTTAGGGCAACATCAACAGCAAACGAACCATAGAGATAGAACTTGAAACTGCTTTATGGTGTCAAGTTTCAAAGAGCTAGCACAAACCGTGTTTGATTTAGAGTTCCAAATACATGTATCCCTATAGGAGAAAACAGAGTGAAACCTCCAAATGAAACCGGTTACTGCCAACGAACGGTTTCACCTAGAAGAAGGAAATTTTGCGAGCCAAGTGGGATTGGTGTACTGATCATTACCTGAAAGTTTCATCAAGATTGGGTGAAAAAGTGTGTGCTGAGATTTCAGGCAACTCGTAGTTTTTTGGAAGCTTGGCAGGCCCTTTCCATTAAAGTGATTCTCGCCAGTCTCTGCTTAGGGCTACATCAACAGCAAACAAACCATAGAGATAGAACTTGAAACTGCTTTATGGTGTCAAGTTTCAAAGAGCTAGCACAAACAGTGTTTGATTTAGAGTTCCAAATACATGTATCCCTATAGGAGAAAACAGAGTGAAACCTCAAAATGAAACTGGTTACTGCCAACTAACGGTTTCACCTAGAAGAACGAAATTTGGCGAGCCAAGTGGGATTGGTGTACTGATCATTACCTGAAAGTTTCATCAAGATTGGGTGAAAAAGTGTGTGCTGAGATTTCAGGCAACTCGTAGTTTTTTGGAAGCTTGGCAGGCCCTTTCCATGAAAGTGATTCTCGCCAGTCTCTGCTTAGGGCTACATCAACAGCAAACAAACCATAGAGATAGAATTTGAAACTGCTTTATGGTGTCAAGTTTCAAAGAGCTAGCACAAACCGTGTTTGATTTAGAGTTCCAAATACATGTATCCCTATAGGAGAAAACAGAGTGAAACCTCCAAATGAAACCGGTTACTGCCAACGAACGGTTTCACCTAGAAGAACGAAATTTGGCGAGCCAAGTGGGATTGGTGTACTGATCATTACCTGAAAGTTTCATCAAGATTGGGTGAAAAAGTGTGTGCTGAAATTTCAGGCAACTCGTAGTTTTTTGGAAGCTTGGCAGGCCCTTTCCATTAAAGTGATTCTCGCCAGTCTCTGCTTAGGGCTACATCAACAGCAAACAAACCATAGAGATAGAACTTGAAACTGCTTTATGGTGTCAAGTTTCAAAGAGCTAGCACAAACCGTGTTTGATTTAGAGTTCCAAATACATGTATCCCTATAGGAGAAAACAGAGTGAAACCTCCAAATGAAACCGGTTACTGCCAACGAACGGTTTCACCTAGAAGAACGAAATTTGGCGAGCCAAGTGGGATTGGTGTACTGATCATTACCTGAAAGTTTCATCAAGATTGGGTGAAAAAGTGTGTGCTGAGATTTCAGGCAACTCGTAGTTGTTTGGAAGCTTGGCAGGCCCTTTCCATGGAAGTGATTCTCGCCAGTCTCTGCTTAGGGCTACATCAACAGCAAACAAACCATAGAGATAGAACTTGAAACTGCTTTATGGTGTCAAGTTTCAAAGAGCTAGCACAAACCGTGTTTGATTTAGAGTTCCAAATACATGTATCCCTATAGGAGAAAACAGAGTGAAACCTCCAAATGGAACCGGTTACTGCCAATGAACGGATTCACCTAGAAGAACGAAATTTGGCGAGCCAAGTGGGATTGGTGTACTGATCATTACCTGAAAGTTTCATCAACATTGGGAGAAAAAGTGTGTGCTGAGATTTCAGGCAACTCGTAGTTTTTTGGAAGCTTGGCAGGCCCTTTCCATGAAAGTGATTCTCGCCAGTCTCTGCTTAGGGCTACATCAACAGCAAACAAACCATAGAGATAGAACTTGAAACTGCTTTATGGTGTCAAGTTTCAAAGAGCTAGCACAAACCGTGTTTGATTTAGAGTTCCAAATACATGTATCCCTATAGGAGAAAACAGAGTGAAACCTCCAAATGAAACCGGTTACTGCCAACGAACGGTTTCACCTAGAAGAACGAAATTTGGCGAGCCAAGTGGGATTGGTGTACTGATCATTACCTGAAAGTTTCATCAAGATTGGGTGAAAAAGTGTGTGCTGAGATTTCAGGCAACTCGTAGTTGTTTGGAAGCTTGGCAGGCCCTTTCCATGGAAGTGATTCTCGCCAGTCTCTGCTTAGGGCTACATCAACAGCAAACAAACCATAGAGATAGAACTTGAAACTGCTTTATGGTGTCAAGTTTCAAAGAGCTAGCACAAACCGTGTTTGATTTAGAGTTCCAAATACATGTATCCCTATAGGAGAAAACAGAGTGAAACCTCCAAATGGAACCGGTTACTGCCAACGAACTGTTTCACCTAGAAGAACGAAATTTGGCGAGCCAAGTGGGATTGGTGTACTGATCATTACCTGAAAGTTTCATCAACATTGGGAGAAAAAGTGTGTGCTGAGATTTCAGGCAACTCGTAGTTTTTTGGAAGCTTGGCAGGCCCTTTCCATGAAAGTGATTCTCGCCAGTCTCTGCTTAGGGCTACATCAACAGCAAACAAACCATAGAGATAGAACTTGAAACTGCTTTATGGTGTCAAGTTTCAAAGAGCTAGCACAAACCGTGTTTGATTTAGAGTTCCAAATACATGTATCCCTATAGGAGAAAACAGAGTGAAACCTCCAAATGAAACCGGTTACTGCCAACGAACGGTTTCACCTAGAAGAACGAAATTTGGCGAGCCAAGTTGGATTGGTATACTGATCATTACCTGTAAGTTTCATGAAGATTGGGTGAAAAAGTGTGTGCTGAGATTTCAGGCAACTCGTAGTTTTTTGGAAGCTGGGCAGGCCCTTTTCATGAAAGTGATTCTCGCCAGTCTCTGCTTAGGGCTACATCAAGAGCAAACAAACCATAGAGATAGAACTTGAAACTGCTTTATGGTGTCAAGTTTCAAAGAGCTAGCACAAACCGTGTTTGATTTAGAGTTCCAAATACATGTATCCCTATAGGAGAAAACAGAGTGAAACCTCAAAATGAAACCGGTTACTGCCAACGAACGGTTTCACCTAGAAGAACGAAATTTGGCGAGCCAAGTGGGATTGGTGTACTGATCATAACCTGAAAGTTTCATCAAGGTTGGGTGAAAAAGTGTGTGCTGAGATTTCAGGCAACTCGTAGTTTTTTGGAAGCTTGGCAGGCCCTTTCCATGAAAGTGATTCTCGCCAGTCTCTGCTTAGGGCTACATCAACAGCAAACAAACCATAGAGATAGAACTTGAAACTGCTTTATGGTGTCAAGTTTCAAAGAGCTAGCACAAACCGTGTTTGATTTAGAGTTCCAAATACATGTATCCCTATAGGAGAAAACAGAGTGAAACCTCAAAATGAAACCGGTTACTGCCAACGAACGGTTTCACCTAGAAGAACGAGATTTGGCGAGCCAAGTGGGATTGGTGTACTGATCATTACCTGAAAGTTTCATCAAGATTGGGTGAAAAAGTGTGTGCTGAGATTTCAGGCAACTCGTAGTTTTTTGGAAGCTTGGCAGGCCCTTTCCATGAAAGTGATTCTCGCCAGTCTCTGCTTAGGGCTACATCAACAGCAAACAAACCATAGAGATAGAACTTGAAACTGCTTTATGGTGTCAAGTTTCAAAGAGCTAGCACAAACCGTGTTTGATTTAGAGTTCCAAATACATGTATCCCTATAGGAGAAAACAGAGTGAAACCTCAAAATGAAACCGGTTACTGCCAACGAACGGTTTCACCTAGAAGAAGGAAATTTGGCGAGCCAAGTGGGATTGGTGTACTGATCATTACCTGAAAGTTTCATCAAGATTGGGTGAAAAAGTGTGTGCTGAGATTTCAGGCAACTCGTAGTTTTTTGGAAGCTTGGCAGGCCCTTTCCATGAAAGTGATTCTCGCCAGTCTCTGCTTAGGGCTACATCAACAGCAAACAAACCATAGAGATAGAACTTGAAACTGCTTTATGGTGTCAAGTTTCAAAGAGCTAGCACAAACCGTGTTTGATTTAGAGTTAAAAATACATGTATCTTTATAGGAGAAAACAGAGTAAAACCTCAAAATGAAACCGGTTACTGCCAACGAACGGTTTAACCAAGAAGAAAAAAATTTGGCGAGCCAAGTGGGATTGGTGTACTGATCATTACCTGAAAGTTTCATCAAGATTGGGTGAAAAAGTGTGTGCTGAGATTTCAGGCAACTCGTAGTTTTTTGGAAGCTAGGCAGGCCCTTTTCATGAAAGTGATTCTCGCCAGTCTCTGCTTAGGGCTACATCAACAGCAAACAAACCATAGAGATAGAACTTGAAACTGCTTTATGGTGTCAAGTTTCAAAGAGCTAGCACAAACCGTGTTTGATTTAGAGTTCCAAATACATGTATCCCTATAGGAGAAAATAGAGTGAAACCTCAAAATGAAACCGGTTACTGCCAACGAACGGTTTCACCTAGAAGAACGAAATTTGGCGAGCCAAGGGGGATTGGTGTACTGATCATTACCTGAAAGTTTCATCAAGATTGGGTGAAAAAGTGTGTGCTGAGATTTCAGGCAACTCATAGTTTTTGGGAAGCTTGGCAGGCCCTTTCCATGAAAGTGATTCTCGCCAGTCGCTGCTTAGGGCTACATCAACAGCCAACAAACCATAGAGATAGAACTTGAAACTGCATTATGGTGTCAAGTTTCAAAGAGCTAGCACAAACCGTGTTTGATTTAGAGTTCCAAATACATGTATCCGTATAGGAGAAAACAGAGTGAAACCTCAAAATGAAACCGGTTACTGCCAACGAAAGGTTTCACCTAGAAGAACGAAATTTGGCGAGCCAAGTGGGATTGGTGTACTGATCATTACCTGAAAGTTTCATCAAGATTGGGTGAAAAAGTGTGTGCTGAGATTTCAGGCAACTCGTAGTTGTTTGGAAGCTTGGCAGGCCCTTTCTTTCCATGAAAGTGATTCCTCGCCAGTCTCTGCTTAGGGCTACATCAACAGCAAACAAACCATAGAGATAGAACTTGAAACTGCTTTATGGTGTCAAGTTCAAAGAGCTAGCACAAACCTTGTTTGATTTAGAGTTCCAAATACATGTATCCCATAGGAAAACAGAGTGAAACCTCCAAATGAAACCGGTCACTACCAACAACGGTTTCACCTAGAAGAACGAAATTTTGGCAAGCCAAGTGGGATTGGTGTACTGATCATTACTTGAAAGTTTCATCAACATTGGGTGAAAAAGTGTGTGCTGAGATTTCAGGCAACTCGTAGTTTTTTGGAAGCTTGGCAGGCCCTTTCCATGAAAGTGATTCTCGCCAGTCTCTGCTTAGGGCTACATCAACAGCAAACAAACCATAGAGATAGAACTTGAAACTGCTTTATGGTGTCAAGTTTCAAAGAGCTAGCACAAACCGTGTTTGATTTAGAGTTCCAAATACATGTATCCCTATAGGAGAAAACAGAGTGAAACCTCAAAATGAAAGCGGTTACTGCCAACGACGGTTTCACCTAGAAGAAGGAAAGTTTGAGAGCCAAGTAGGATTGGTGTACTGATCATTACCTGAAAGTTTCATCAAGATTGGGTGAAAAAGTGTGTGCTGAGATTTGAGGCAACTCGTAGGTTTTTTGGAAGCTTGGCAGGCCCTTTCCATGAAAGTGATTCTCGCCAGTCTCTGCTTAGGGCTACATCAACAGCAAACAAACCATAGAGATAGAACTTGAAACTGCTTTATGGTGTCAAGTTTCAAAGAGCTAGCCCAAACCTTGTTTGATTTAGAGTTCCAAATACATGTATAACCATAGAGGAAAACAGAGTGAAACCTCCAAATGAAACCGGTTACTACCAACGAACGGTTTCACCTAGAAGAACGAAATTTAGCGAGCCAAGTGGGATTGGTGTACTGATCATTACCTGAAAGTTTCATCAAGATTGGGTGAAAAAGTGTGCTGAGATTTCAGGCAACTCGTAGTTTTTGGGAAGCTGGGCAGGCCCTTTCCATGAAAGTGATTCTCGCCAGTCTCTGCTTAGGGCTACATCAACAGCAAACAAACCATAGAGATAGAACTTGAAACTGCTTTATGGTGTCAAGTTTCAAAGAGCTAGCACAAACCGTGTTTGATTTAGAGTTCCAAATACATGTATCCCTATAGGAGAAAAACAGAGTGAAACCTCAAAATGAA
Source organism: Ictidomys tridecemlineatus (assembly GCF_052094955.1). Lineage (NCBI taxonomy): Eukaryota > Metazoa > Chordata > Mammalia > Rodentia > Sciuridae > Ictidomys > Ictidomys tridecemlineatus. The sequence goes on along the minus strand of NW_027523751.1, from coordinate 8,825 downwards.
ACCGGTTACTGCCAACGAACGGTTTCACCTAGAAGAACGAAATTTAGCGAGCCAAGTGGGATTGGTGTACTGATCATTACCTGAAAGTTTCATCAAGATTGGGTGAAAAAGTGTGTGCTGAGATTTCAGGCAAATCGTAGTTTTTTGGAAGCTTGGCAGGTCCTTTCCATGAAAGTGATTCTCACCAGTCTCTGCTTAGGGCTACATCAACAGCAAATAAACCATAGAGATAGAACTTGAAACTGCTTTATGGTGTCAAGTTTCAAAGAGCTAGCACAAACCGTGATTGATTTAGAGTTCCAAATACATGTATCCCTAAAGGAGAAAACAGAGTGAAACCTCAAAATGAACCGGTTACTGCCAACGAACGGTTTCACCTAGAAGAACGAAATTTGGCGAACCAAGTGGGATTGGTGTACTGATCATTACCAGAAAGTTTCATCAAGATTGGGTGAAAAAGTGTGTGCTGAGATTTCAGGCAACTCGTAGTTTTTTTGGAAGCTTGGCAGGCCCTTTCCATGAAAGTGATTCTCGCCAGTCTCTGCTTAGGGCAACATCAACAGCAAACGAACCATAGAGATAGAACTTGAAACTGCTTTATGGTGTCAAGTTTCAAAGAGCTAGCACAAACCGTGTTTGATTTAGAGTTCCAAATACATGTATCCCTATAGGAGAAAACAGAGTGAAACCTCCAAATGAAACCGGTTACTGCCAACGAACGGTTTCACCTAGAAGAAGGAAATTTTGCGAGCCAAGTGGGATTGGTGTACTGATCATTACCTGAAAGTTTCATCAAGATTGGGTGAAAAAGTGTGTGCTGAGATTTCAGGCAACTCGTAGTTTTTTGGAAGCTTGGCAGGCCCTTTCCATTAAAGTGATTCTCGCCAGTCTCTGCTTAGGGCTACATCAACAGCAAACAAACCATAGAGATAGAACTTGAAACTGCTTTATGGTGTCAAGTTTCAAAGAGCTAGCACAAACCGTGTTTGATTTAGAGTTCCAAATACATGTATCCCTATAGGAGAAAACAGAGTGAAACCTCAAAATGAAACTGGTTACTGCCAACTAACGGTTTCACCTAGAAGAACGAAATTTGGCGAGCCAAGTGGGATTGGTGTACTGATCATTACCTGAAAGTTTCATCAAGATTGGGTGAAAAAGTGTGTGCTGAGATTTCAGGCAACTCGTAGTTGTTTGGAAGCTTGGCAGGCCCTTTCCATGAAAGTGATTCTCGCCAGTCTCTGCTTAGGGCTACATCAACAGCAAACAAACCATAGAGATAGAACTTGAAAACTGCTTTATGGTGTCAAGTTTCAAAGAGCTAGCACAAACCTTGTTTGATTTAGAGTTCCAAATACATGTATCCCATAGGAGAAAACAGAGTGAAACCTCCAAATGAAACCGGTCACTACCAACGAACGGTTTCACCTAGAAGAACGAAATTTGGCAAGCCAAGTGGGATTGGTGTACTGATCATTACTTGAAAGTTTCATCAACATTGGGTGAAAAAGTGTGTGCTGAGATTTCAGGCAACTCGTAGTTTTTTGGAAGCTTGGCAGGCCCTTTCCATGAAAGTGATTCTCGCCAGTCTCTGCTTAGGGCTACATCAACAGCAAACAAACCATAGAGATAGAACTTGAAACTGCTTTATGGTGTCAAGTTTCAAAGAGCTAGCACAAACCGTGTTTGATTTAGAGTTCCAAATACATGTATCCCTATAGGAGAAAACAGAGTGAAACCTCAAAATGAAAGCGGTTACTGCCAACGAACGGTTTCACCTAGAAGAAGGAAAGTTTGAGAGCCAAGTAGGATTGGTGTACTGATCATTACCTGAAAGTTTCATCAAGATTGGGTGAAAAAGTGGTGTGCTGAGATTTGAGGCAACTCGTAGTTTTTTGGAAGCTTGGCAGGCCCTTTCCATGAAAGTGATTCTCGCCAGTCTCTGCTTAGGGCTACATCAACAGCAAACAAACCATAGAGATAGAACTTGAAACTGCTTTATGGTGTCAAGTTTCAAAGAGCTAGCCCAAACCTTGTTTGATTTAGAGTTCCAAATACATGTATAACCATAGGAGAAAACAGAGTGAAACCTCCAAATGAAACCGGTTACTACCAACGAACGGTTTCACCTAGAAGAACGAAATTTAGCGAGCCAAGTGGGATTGGTGTACTGATCATTACCTGAAAGTTTCATCAAGATTGGGTGAAAAAGTGTGTGCTGAGATTTCAGGCAACTCGTAGTTTTTGGGAAGCTGGGCAGGCCCTTTCCATGAAAGTGATTCTCGCCAGTCTCTGCTTAGGGCTACATCAACAGCAAACAAACCATAGAGATAGAACTTGAAACTGCTTTATGGTGTCAAGTTTCAAAGAGCTAGCACAAACCGTGTTTGATTTAGAGTTCCAAATACATGTATCTGTATAGTAGAAAACAGAGTGAAACCTCCAAATGAAACCGGTTACTGCCAACGAACGGTTTCACCTAGAAGAACGAAATTTAGCGAGCCAAGTGGGATTGGTGTACTGATCATTACCTGAAAGTTTCATCAAGATTGGGTGAAAAAGTGTGTGCTGAGATTTCAGGCAAATCGTAGTTTTTTTGGAAGCTTGGCAGGTCCTTTCCATGAAAGTGATTCTCACCAGTCTCTGCTTAGGGCTACATCAACAGCAAATAAACCATAGAGATAGAACTTGAAACTGCTTTATGGTGTCAAGTTTCAAAGAGCTAGCACAAACCGTGATTGATTTAGAGTTCCAAATACATGTATCCCTAAAGGAGAAAACAGAGTGAAACCTCAAAATGAAACCGGTTACTGCCAACGAACGGTTTCACCTAGAAGAAGGAAATTTTGCGAGCCAAGTGGGATTGGTGTACTGATCATTACCTGAAAGTTTCATCAAGATTGGGTGAAAAAGTGTGTGCTGAGATTTCAGGCAACTCGTAGTTTTTTGGAAGCTTGGCAGGCCCTTTCCATTAAAGTGATTCTCGCCAGTCTCTGCTTAGGGCTACATCAACAGCAAACAAACCATAGAGATAGAACTTGAAACTGCTTTATGGTGTCAAGTTTCAAAGAGCTAGCACAAACCGTGTTTGATTTAGAGTTCCAAATACATGTATCCCTATAGGAGAAAACAGAGTGAAACCTCAAAATGAAACCGGTTACTGCCAACTAACGGTTTCACCTAGAAGAACGAAATTTGGCGAGCCAAGTGGGATTGGTGTACTGATCATTACCTGAAAGTTTCATCAAGATTGGGTGAAAAAGTGTGTGCTTGAGATTTTCAGGCAACTCGTAGTTTTTTGAAGCTTGGCAGGCCCTTTCCATGAAAGTGATTCTCGCCAGTCTCTGCTTAGGGCTACATCAACAGCAAACAAACCATAGAGATAGAATTTGAAACTGCTTTATGGTGTCAAGTTTCAAAGAGCTAGCACAAACCGTGTTTGATTTAGAGTTCCAAATACATGTATCCCTATAGGAGAAAACAGAGTGAAACCTCCAAATGAAACCGGTTACTGCCAACGAACGGTTTCACCTAGAAGAACGAAATTTGGCGAGCCAAGTGGGATTGGTGTACTGATCATTACCTGAAAGTTTCATCAAGATTGGGTGAAAAAGTGTGTGCTGAAATTTCAGGCAACTCGTAGTTTTTTGGAAGCTTGGCAGGCCCTTTCCATGAAAGTGATTCTCGCCAGTCTCTGCTTAGGGCTACATCAACAGCAAACAAACCATAGAGATAGAACTTGAAACTGCTTTATGGTGTCAAGTTTCAAAGAGCTAGCACAAACCGTGTTTGATTTAGAGTTCCAAATACATGTATCCCTATAGGAGAAAACAGAGTGAAACCTCCAAATGAAACCGGTTACTGCCAACGAACGGTTTCACCTAGAAGAACGAAATTTGGCGAGCCAAGTGGGATTGGTGTACTGATCATTACCTGAAAGTTTCATCAAGATTGGGTGAAAAAGTGTGGCTGAGATTTCAGGCAACTCGTAGTTGTTTGGAAGCTTGGCAGGCCCTTTCCATGGAAGTGATTCTCGCCAGTCTCTGCTTAGGGCTACATCAACAGCAAACAAACCATAGAGATAGAACTTGAAACTGCTTTATGGTGTCAAGTTTCAAAGAGCTAGCACAAACCGTGTTTGATTTAGAGTTCCAAATACATGTATCCCTATAGGAGAAAACAGAGTGAAACCTCCAAATGGAACCGGTTACTGCCAACAAACGGTTTCACCTAGAAGAACGAAATTTGGCGAGCCAAGTGGGATTGGTGTACTGATCATTACCTGAAAGTTTCATCAACATTGGGAGAAAAAGTGTGTGCTGAGATTTCAGGCAACTCGTAGTTTTTTGGAAGCTTGGCAGGCCCTTTCCATGAAAGTGATTCTCGCCAGTCTCTGCTTAGGGCTACATCAACAGCAAACAAACCATAGAGATAGAACTTGAAACTGCTTTATGGTGTCAAGTTTCAAAGAGCTAGCACAAACCGTGTTTGATTTAGAGTTCCAAATACATGTATCCCTATAGGAGAAAACAGAGTGAAACCTCCAAATGAAACCGGTTACTGCCAACGAACGGTTTCACCTAGAAGAACGAAATTTGGCGAGCCAAGTGGGATTGGTATACTGATCATTACCTGTAAGTTTCATGAAGATTGGGTGAAAAAGTGTGTGCTGAGATTTCAGGCAACTCGTAGTTTTTTGGAAGCTGGGCAGGCCCTTTTCATGAAAGTGATTCTCGCCAGTCTCTGCTTAGGGCTACATCAACAGCAAACAAACCATAGAGATAGAACTTGAAACTGCTTTATGATGTCAAGTTTCAAAGAGCTAGCACAAACCGTGTTTGATTTAGAGTTCCAAATACATGTATCCCTATAGGAGAAAACAGAGTGAAACCTCCAAATGAAACCGGTTACTGCCAATGAACGGTTTCACCTAGAAGAACGAAATTTGGCGAGCCAAGTGGGATTGGTGTACTGATCATTACCTGAAAGTTTCATCAAGATTGGGTGAAAAAGTGTGTGCTGAGATTTCAGGCAACTCGTAGTTTTTTGGAAGCTTGGCAGGCCCTTTCCATGAAAGTGATTCTCGCCAGTCTCTGCTTAGGGCTACATCAACAGCAAACAAACCTTAGAGATAGAACTTGAAACTGCTTTATGGTGTCAAGTTTCAAAGAGCTAGCACAAACCGTGTTTGATTTAGAGTTCCAAATACATGTATCCCTATAGGAGAAAACAGAGTGAAACCTCCAAATGAAACCGGTTACTGCCAACGAACGGTTTCACCTAGAAGAACGAAATTTGGCGAGCCAAGTGGGATTGGTGTACTGATCATTACCTGAAAGTTTCATCAAGGTTGGGTGAAAAAATGTGTGCTGAGATTTCAGGCAACTCGTAGTTTTTTGGAAGCTTGGCAGGCCCTTTCCATGAATGTGATTCTCGCCAGTCTCTGCTTAAGGCTACATCAACAGCAAACAAACCATAGAGATAGAACTTGAAACTGCTTTATGGTGTCAAGTTTCAAAGAGCTAGCACAAACCGTGTTTGATTTAGAGTTCCAAATACATGTATCCCTATAGGAGAAAACAGAGTGAAACCTCCAAATGAAACCGGTTACTGCCAACGAACGGTTTCACCTAGAAGAACGAAATTTGGCGAGCCAAGTGGGATTGGTATACTGATCATTACCTGTAAGTTTCATCAAGATTGGGTGAAAAAGTGTGTGCTGAGATTTCAGGCAACTCATAGTTTTTTGGAAGCTGGGCAGGCCCTTTTCATGAAAGTGATTCTCGCCAGTCTCTGCTTAGGGCTACATCAACAGCAAACAAACCATAGAGATAGAACTTGAAACTGCTTTATGGTGTCAAGTTTCAAAGAGCTAGCACAAACCGTGTTTGATTTAGAGTTCCAAATACATGTATCCCTATAGGAGAAAACAGAGTGAAACCTCAAAATGAAACCGGTTACTGCCAACGAACGGTTTCACCTAGAAGAACGAAATTTGGCGCGCCAAGTGGGATTGGTGTACTGATCATTACCTGAAAGTTTCATCAAGATTGGGTGAAAAAGTGTGTGCTGAGATTTCAGGCAACCCGTAGTTTTTTGGAAGTTTGGCAGGCCCTTTCCATGAAAGTGATTCTCGCCAGTCTCTGCTTAGGGCTACATCAACAGCAAACAAACCATAGAGATAGAACTTGAAACTGCTTTATGGTGTCAAGTTTCAAAGAGCTAGCACAAACCGTGTTTGATTTAGAGTTCCAAATACATGTATCCCTATAGGAGAAAACAGAGTGAAACCTCAAAATGAAACCGGTTACTGCCAACGAACGGTTTCACCTAGAAGAACGAGATTTGGCGAGCCAAGTGGGATTGGTGTACTGATCATTACCTGAAAGTTTCATCAAGATTGGGTGAAAAAGTGTGTGCTGAGATTTCAGGCAACTCATAGTTTTTGGGAAGCTTGGCAGGCCCTTTCCATGAAAGTGATTCTCGCCAGTCTCTGCTTAGGGCTACATCAACAGCATACAAACCATAGAGATAGAACTTGAAACTGCTTTATGGTGTCAAGTTTCAAAGAGCTAGCACAAACCGTGTTTGATTTAGAGTTCCAAATACATGTATCCCTATAGGAGCAAACAGAGTGAAACCTCAAAATGAAACCAGTTACTGCCAACGAACGGTTTCACCTAGAAGAAGGAAATTTGGCGAGCCAAGTGGGATTGGTGTACTGATCATTACCTGAAAGTTTCATCAAGATTGGGTGAAAAAGTGTGTGCTGAGATTTCAGGCAACTCGTAGTTTTTTGGAAGCTTGGCAGGCCCTTTCCATGAAAGTGATTCTCGCCAGTCTCTGCTTAGGGCTACATCAACAGCAAACAAACCATAGAGATAGAACTTGAAACTGCTTTATGGTGTCAAGTTTCAAAGAGCTAGCACAAACTGTGTTTGATTTAGAGTTCCAAATACATGTATCCCTATAGGAGAAAACAGAGTGAAACCTCAAAATGAAACCGGTTACTGCCAATGAACGGTTTCACCTAGAAGAACGAAATTTGGCGAGCCAAGGGGGATTGGTGTACTGATCATTACCTGAAAGTTTCATCAAGATTGGGTGAAAAAGTGTGTGCTGAGATTTCAGGCAACTCGTAGTTTTTTGGAAGCTTGGCAGGCCCTTTCCATGAAAGTGATTCTCGCCAGTCTCTGCTTAGGGCTACATCAACAGCAAACAAACCATAGAGATAGAACTTGAAACTGCATTATGGTGTCAAGTTTCAAAGAGCTAGCACAAACCGTGTTTGATTTAGAGTTCCAAATACATGTATCCGTATAGGAGAAAACAGAGTGAAACCTCAAAATGAAACCGGTTACTGCCAAGGAACGGTTTCACCTAGAAGAACGAAATTTGGCGAGCCAAGTGGGATTGGTGTACTGATCATTACCTGAAAGTTTCATCAAGATTGGGTGAAAAAGTGTGTGCTGAGATTTCAGGCAACTCGTAGTTTTTTGGAAGCTTGGCAGGCCCTTTCCATGAAAGTGATTCTCGCCAGTCTCTGCTTAGGGCTACATCAACAGCAAACAAACCATAGAGATAGAACTTGAAACTGCTTTATGGTGTCAAGTTTCAAAGAGCTAGCACAAACCGTGTTTGATTTAGAGTTCCAAATACATGTATCCATATAGGAGAAAAAAGAGTGAAACCTCAAAACGAAACCGGTTACTGCCAATGAACGGTTTCACCTAGAAGAACGAAATTTGGCGAGCTAAGTGGGATTGGTGTACTGATCATTACCTGAAAGTTTCATCAAGATTGGGTGAAAAAGTGTGTGCTGAGATTTCAGGCAACTCGTAGTTTTTTGGAAGCTTGGCAGGCCCTTTTCATGAAAGTGATTCTCGCCAGTCTCTGCTTAGGGCTACATCAACAGCAAACAAGCCATAGAGATAGAACTTGAAACTGCTTTATGGTGTCAAGTTTCAAAGAGCTAGCACAAACCGTGTTTGATTTAGAGTTCCAAATACATGTATCCCTATAGGAGAAAACAGAGTGAAACCTCCAAATGAAACCGGTTACTGCCAACGAACGGTTTCACCTAGAAGAACGAAATTTGGCGAGCCAAGTGGGATTGGTGTACTGATCATTACCTGAAAGTTTCATCAAGGTTGGGTGAAAAAATGTGTGCTGAGATTTCAGGCAACTCGTAGTTTTTTGGAAGCTTGGGCAGGCCCTTTCATGAATGTGATTCTCGCCAGTCTCTGCTTAAGGCTACATCAACAGCAAACAAACCATAGAGATAGAACTTGAAACTGCTTTATGGTGTCAAGTTTCAAAGAGCTAGCACAAACCGTGTTTGATTTAGAGTTCCAAATACATGTATCCCTATAGGAGAAAACAGAGTGAAACCTCCAAATGAAACCGGTTACTGCCAACGAACGGTTTCACCTAGAAGAACGAAATTTGGCGAGCCAAGTGGGATTGGTATACTGATCATTACCTGTAAGTTTCATCAAGATTGGGTGAAAAAGTGTGTGCTGAGATTTCAGGCAACTCATAGTTTTTTGGAAGCTGGGCAGGCCCTTTTCATGAAAGTGATTCTCGCCAGTCTCTGCTTAGGGCTACATCAACAGCAAACAAACCATAGAGATAGAACTTGAAACTGCTTTATGGTGTCAAGTTTCAAAGAGCTAGCACAAACCGTGTTTGATTTAGAGTTCCAAATACATGTATCCCTATAGGAGAAAACAGAGTGAAACCTCAAAATTAAAACCGGTTACTGCCAACGAACGGTTTCACCTAGAAGAACAAAATTTGGCGCGCCCAAGTGGGATTGGTGTACT
>NW_027523750.1:0-41597 GCF_052094955.1 Ictidomys tridecemlineatus | reverse complement strand
GGATGAAAGTCTGTAGAGAGATAGGTGGGCCATTAACTAATGCAGGCCTTGCTGCTGCTGCAGCAGTTACGGTCGGAGTAGCCATGGCCAGCCAGGTGCAAACTGCTGTCACTGTTAATGAAGTTGTTCAACAAACTTCCACCATACTCGAATCTCAAAATAAAGTTAATCAACATATTTTGCCAGGGATTTTAGCTGCTAACTAAAGAATAGATATACTTCAAGCTCAGATAGAAGAATTGTCTGACCTGGTACCTTTGGGTTGCATTGACCAACGTGCACATTTATGTATAACCTCTGTTAGATTTAATGATTCCAGAAATGCTTACCGCATCATCAGTGACTATTTGGCCGGGAATTGGTCCATGGCAGCGGAAGACATGATGCAGTCTCAACTGACTCAGATAGCTGTCTTGAATAACACCCATGTTGATCCCGTGACTATGGTTCAATTCACTAATTGGATATCTTCTGCTTTTTCCTTTTTTAAAGAGTGGGTGGGAGTAGGCATTTTTGGTACTATGTGTTGCTTTGGTGTGATCCTTTGTATGTGGTTTCTCTGTCGTCTCAAGGCCCGCAGTGCTCACGATAAGGCTATGATCATATAAGCTCTTGCAGCTTTAGAAAATGGCAACTCACCTCAAGTCTGCCTTGGGCATCTTAAACAGTAAATCTTTGACATGGTCATTGCACCCCAAGTAACATTGCACTGGGATTCACATGTCTTTCCTCGTTATTCTCTTAGTGTTGGAAAGCCCTTGCACTCTGCTGGCCTTGCTGCCATTGCATGCAGATGGGTTTCCACACTAGTGCCTTTGACATGGTCGTTGCACCCCAAGTTATTCTAACATTGCACTGGGTTCGACATGTCCTTCTTTTGTCTTTCTTCTAGTGCTGGAAAGCCCTTGCACTCTGCAGGTCTTGTTGCCATTGCACGCAGAAGGGTTTCCACACTGGTCTTTAGCTATGGCTTTAAAGCCCGTGCCTTTCTCTCAGGGTGTCGCCAACTTAATTGTGGTTGTCCTACAGAGGTAGACCCAGCTACCCCCTTTTGTTCACCATCGTCACGATACAGGATGCGAGGCAAGGCACTGCACTTGAGTGATCCCGCAGTGGACCCAGACCTCAAGGAGAGCATATCCTATTGCATGCGGGTTTGACGCGTCCACGCCCCATCCCACGAAAAAAGGCGTCGGCTGATATGGAGTCAGGTCTAGGGAAGGGCCCTCCTTAGGACTGAGCCATACTATGCAGCCACTTCTGCACAGTGGGATAGGACCTTTACTCTCGCCTGTATTGTTTTAAGAAAACAGAAAGGGGGAACTGTGGTGAGCCGCCTCTGCCGCTTATGCAGATTATGGTCGCCATTACAAGATGGCGCTGACTCCGATGTGGTATGTGACAAACAACTCTTTATTTGGGAGAGTTGGCGCATGGTTTTTCAGCACCCTATGAGAAAGTTCCACGTGGCAGCTTCGCATTGGGGCTTGAGATGGTATATTAAGGCTGGGAGGGGCATCCAAAAATTCAGTAGAAAAAATATCAAGGGTCTGAATAAACCGCTGAAAGAAGATTCCCGAGTTGCGTCTTCCTTGCGGGCAAGGGGTCCCGACAGAAAACCCCATTGTATTATGGGAAATTTTAAGTTTTAGAGACTTGCCTCTTTATCTAATACTTTTATTTTTATTTTTGTGCAATAAAATACTACAAAACTTTCAAGCTTGTTGTCTTCTCTCCATCTGTGCTCGAAAGATCTGTTTGATGACTCTTTTTTTTCCCCTACTTTTAAACTCCATAGCAAACAATTTCTTCACCAGGTCATGAGCATCAGCAGGATCATAAAATTAAGGGGCACGAAGTCATACAAGGTTTGGTAAGAGATCAGCCCTTAGCAGGAGTGGATCAGCTGAAGATAGTGAGGATGCTTTTAATATTCTGGCTTCTGATATCTTTCCATCTGCCAAAGTATGTAACATGAAGGAAAAACTTCATATGCTGTGCGAAATGCATCCCAATAAGTGTGCACCCACCCTGACCCCTTCTCTCCCTAGCGGGAAGGAAATACAGTCTTGAGGTTTTAGCCACCCACAACTTCTTAGCAGAAATCTCACTCTGAACTTCGCTCACCCACATCCCAGAAGAGAGAGGACGCTGATCTTCTCCCTGCATGCTGGGAACAGGTGATTGCCAAGACATTAATGAATCCAACAGCAAATTAACTGCTCTCCATTGTTGCAGTTGAACTCAAGCCGTTGCCCTTGAGTTGTGTTTGCACACTGAGGAGTCCCAGAGCAGCTGCAGAAGAAAGGCTTGATGCATATTCCCAACAGGTCGGCCCAAGACCTCTATAAATGTCCATCACAGGAAAATGAATTGTGAGAAATCAGAGGATTTTGACTCCTTCATGAGGCCACAGATATGCGACAGGAAACTTTCAGAATAACAGGTCCGTTTTGTGGTGAATGGAGACCAACAGCCAGTTTTACCAAGAGTTTTCTTTGAAGGCCAGGTGCTAGTATGGAGAGCAGCAAGGGCCACACCAAATCCAGAAATCTACGCCTCTCTGTGAGAGTTGCTGGTAAATAGTTTATGGACCATCACAAATTTCAAAAACACTATCCCAGAATCAGGATGCACCTACACCTTAAAAACATATTACAGAATATTGTACATATTTTCATTACCATTTTGATGGCATTTATGTAATGACCTATCGTAGCACCTTTTCTATGTGTGTCTAAGTTTCCACAATACTACTTGTATTGCCAGAGTATAAATAACTTCAGAGGTTATCACAAAACCTGAGGGATTTAGCGTGATGCCTCCAGTACTGGAAGAAAACACAAAACATGACCAGAAAAACTGGGATGCAAAATTCCTTAAATGAGATGATGTGTGTGGAAAATTACTTATGGTAAACAATAGATAATGCTAAGTGTTAATCCTCTGCTTTTGATGAGCAGGACAAAAAGGATTAATTTTTAGGTAGAAAGTATAGGGACACATTCCCATTATGATACAATATAGCATAACAATAGACCTACCAAAATATCTGTTTAAATAAAAATCATTATTGTAGAAGAAGTTATGTTTAGAAACGTATTCATTCACTAAATAGGGGTTTTCATCTTTATCTTACAACACGTGGATGCTTGGGGAGGGGAGTTGCAAGCAATTTATTAACTGTAATAAATCCCTGAAGCTTGTGAGTAATCTACTTCATACACAACCCACCTCCTTTAGAAATATTATATTTTGGGGTCACCCATAAGTGACTTCAGTCTCGGTCACCTGACTATGAGATGACTGATTGAGAAAGAAAGATGCAGAGCTGCTTGTTCTGTGGGAACTGAGCCGATGGTCTCCATAAGGGATATGTTTAGGAGACAGGAGACACTGAGTTCCTCAGAAACCACTGGGCTATGCTGCCTCACTTATGCCCACAGAGGCTTTATTTTTCTCAGCAAGATATCTGCACCAGAACCACTGAACAGAAATGTCCTCTCGCCTCTGTCAAGTCTCTGTTAGATCCTTTAGGTGCCACACAGTACCGTCTTTAAAGAATCTTTTAAAAACTCTGCTCCATGGATGTACTTGACAGACCTTCTTCATTCTTTAAACCTTTACTGAGTGCATATTTACACAAGGTGTTGCCCTAGTGTTTAGAACACAATTGAGAGGCCCAACTAGGACCTGGAGGAGCGCATATTCAAGATGGATTGAGGGGCTTTGACAAGTTTTAAGTGCTCCATTCCCAGAGCTGCCCAAGCAAACACTAAGGGAAAATAATGATAATTTGTAGATTACATAGAATTGTTACCAAGTTTCCTGCACATATTGAGTTCATCTTCCCATTAGATTGTAATTTGGTTGAAGGACAGTGTCCGAGACCAGCTCCAACAGGGAGTCTCAGGAGATGAACGGATGGTGAGGAGTCGGCGAAAGAGGGGGTTGAGAAACAACACAGACACCAAAGTGAAAGTGTTGATTTTAATCTTTACTTGTGAAGTTGTTCATATATACTTTTCATTTTGGCAGGCTTACAGTACTTTGTGGTTACAAAACAGGAATCATTATTCAAACAAAACAAAATATTACGTAGTAACAATTAGGATAGAAGAATGTATCTTGGCTTATGCATAAGCAAGCATTTGTACTTTCAGTTCGAGTTTTGCTTTGAGCTGTTTCTGCTTAGTTAACTTTTAATAATACTTACAAATGTCCCAAACTATTGGCCTATACCTTGACTATTCTTTCTTGACTTACTGACTGGAACCGGTGCCATGGTTATGGCAAGTAGTTGATTTGTTATTACTTGTAATCAAACAAAAGTAAGAGCACAAACCATTGTGCACAGGAACAAGAACAAGTTGCCCAGTACTAAGCACTAATCTATCTTCTTAACATTAATTTTGCTTCTCTAGATTTTAATTTAATTTCTCAAAAACTTCCTTGACAGGAATACAGGGAGTTTTTCTTTAGACATTAACAATTTACACTCCACAGCTGAATCATTGCATTTAGAGCAAACAGATCTATGCTTTAGAAGTAGTTGCATTAATTGGGAAAGTCATGATTTTTTCTTTATACTTAATGGTCATATGAGAAATCAAAACTATACTTATTAAAGGAATACAAAAACAAATCAGCCCATTCCCAGAAACATACTGAGCTCCTTCAGAGGATGAACGCCTTGCGCCATCCACCTCAGTAGAACCTTGCCATTGACTGAGTCAGGGAGGGGCGCAGCAGGACAGGGATCAGATCTTATCCTCTTTGAGTTTCTTAGTAGATCTGGCTTAGGACTAAATTAGACCCTCTATAGGAACAAAATCGGTTTGAATTGAAACAAACCGCTACCAAGAAAAGAAATTTTAAAATCCTACATGGAAAAGAGAATTTTATATTTTGAAGAATTTTATAACTAGAATGCTCTGACATATCGTAAGAGGTAATAATCTGTCTTCCCTTTCCCTTTATGCTAGAAGAAGCACAGGTGAAATAAAAAGAACTGAAAGAGCTGGCACAGTGATGCACGACTGTAACCCAGCAGCTCAGGAGGCTGAGGCAGGAGGATAGTGAGTTCGAAGACAGCCTCAGCAAAAAAGGGGCACCAAAAAACTCAGTGAGACCCTGTCTCTAAATAAAATATAAAATAGGCCTGGGCATGTGGCTGAGTGGTCAAGCCCCTGAGTTCAATCTCCTGTAACTGCCCCCCTACACCCCGGCCCCAAAAAAACCAAACTGAAAGAGAAGTTAAATGCTGAATTGAGTGCTGAATCTCCAAGACAGGAGGGAGGCTTTTTCCTGGTGAATTTGTTAAGATTTTAAACCTACCAGTTAGAGTAAGGGCATCCGTGCATGTTAGGTGAAAGAGCCCAGCCTCCCCCAAAGTGTGTCCTTGGACCAGCATCACTGGGAACACTTGGAACTCACTGACTGAGGCCAACTGTTCTGCACAATGACCTCTGATCTTTCCCTCGGCTCCAAGCACCCACACCACATGGAAGGATATGAGGACAACTCTGGGCCAGGCCAGATAGCTCATAGATATCACAGTAATAAATTCACATTGCCACAAGCACCTGAAATCATTCAGATATTTTTCTGAATAAATTGACCTTGTACTGTGTGTGTGTGTGTGTGTGTGTGTGTGTGTGTGTGTGTGTGTTTTAAGCAATTTACTGGGGAACATGAAAATTGGATTTAAAAATTTTAATCATTGCTTGTGCTATTGAGATCAAATAGGATTCATTGTTTCCCTGATGTGCATAAGGGTTTTCATGATCACACCATTCTTCCTCGTTTTGGTCATGCCCATTTTTTTTTCGTTTGAGGAAATGAATCCCTAAGTTTAGTCAGGAAAACATTTCATTTATTGCCAAAGCAAAAAAAAAAAATTCTTCTTTTAAAACTCTATACTTATTTATTTTATTTTGTTTATATTTAGATTTTAAAATTAGTTGTGCTTAACTGAAGCATCGAATTTCTATTGAAATTTAAATACTTTAAGCTTTTTAAGGCCCTGAGATTTGGAATTTTAATGAAAGCTGTGTTGGCCTATTAATCATGTGCAATGAATTATTAGAACCAAACACAAGAATGTCTGGTCATTGAAGATAATAAGACAGTTTACTCATGTATGGTATTATCATCAGGTAACAAAGTATCACTACAAATAATAGTTATTACATGATAAATTTTCTGAGTCAATTTTTTTTGTTTCTTAAATCATAATTGTTAATACATATTAAATGTACAAATTAATGTACATTATGCAAATTAAAGGGATTCATTGATGTTTCCCTACTTGCAATAATATATTGTGCATTAATTTCAATTCTTTTTTCTGTAAAATGGGGATAATAGGTTATCTTATAGCTTGTTGTGTAAACCAAATAAGTTAATGCAAGTAAAAGTCTTATAGGCATTTTATAAGTGTTAGGTATTTTTATCTAATGTGTGTCTCTATTCGTTACTCAATTTGAAAAATCCTGATTGGATTCAGGTATGTAAAAATTCATCGTTTCAAAGAAATTCACTGAGTTTTGATATAATGGAATATACGAAATTCAATCTAATTTTTACAGAAATCATGCCACTTTTAAACTACATTAAACAAGGTTTTTAAAGTCAGGCATTTATATGTATTGAAGCAATCTAACAAGACTCACACTCAAATTATTTTTCTATGAAATATGCCCTAGATGATTATGATGATTATGGTTATTATTATTGCAGAGCAGAGGGTTTACTATTAAGTTGATCTAATGCCTATGCTGCATTATATAAATTCTAAGGAGCAAGTACATATTGTGTCACAAAGTGTCATTCATGAGTTATGATTGTTAATAATGGATTCTAATGGTGACAATGATGATGATTCAATCTAATGCCCTACATTAATAAAAAGCATAGAGGATAAGAAAAATTGTTTGGGTATTGTACTTCACCCTACCCCACACCCGTTACCTAAAAAAATTAGCCAGTAAAACTAAGGAAAAACTTATATGTAGATAAAATTATATAAACATACATTGGGAGATTTTTTTAATGCCCCATGAAATTGTCCCTCCTGAACTGACCTTTATATTTAAGACCTTTACAATAGCAGTATGCACAACTTCAGAGATTGTATTTTTAAATCCCTGAACATTTACATTTAGTTTTCCCTTTTACTCATCCACAGACCATGTAGCAATTTCCTATAGTAAAATCTGCTGGAACTGTCTTCAATGTGGAATTTTATTTCTTTTTCTGAAAACATCTAGATATCTACCTATAAAAGAGATTGTCATATTGATCTTTTTGATATGGGGAGTTGAAAGAAAGTACATGTCACTGATTTCTAAATGACTTGAAGTTCAACCAGGTATTTGATAGAGAAAACAGAGAACGTAAGAAATGTCAAGTACATGTAGCTTCCAGCTCCATTTCAAAGTTCATTTATTGTAAATCAATGCTAATACGTAACCTCTTGTTTAGGGAAATTATTTAGAGAAAGCGATACCTACAACTGACCTAGATAGTGTGGTGTTTTTAGTCATTTCTGGATAAACTTTTACTACAATTTTCGTGAACACCAAGTATCACAAGAATCCCTACTTTCTCTATTTCCTTCTCTACTTTCTCTATTCTCCTGGGGGATTTCATATTCACCCTTTGCTGTAACAGTTGCCTTCAAGACAATGACTTCCAAATCCACACCTGCAGTTCTAGGCTGTTGGTGAAGGGCATTTCCACCTGATTATCCCACAGATAACTCACATTCAACATTACTCAAATCAAATCCACCAAAGCCTCCTCTACATCTGCTATTCCTCACATATTCCTGTTTTCCTGAGTGATCCCAACAGCTAGCCAGCCTGCCCAAACTGATTTGTTTTCTATACCGTGTCCTCTTCAACTAAGACTTTAAAGTTCTCCATATCCTTCTCCATGAGGGCTTCAGAGATTTTCTCCCACCTTCAACACAGCACGACTTCAGATACAGAGCACTTCATTTTGATCTTGTTTTCGCACTCAGATCACTCTTTTGAACGAAACAGGTGTGTCTAAAACCTGGGGAACCAGGATTCACAGTTATCGACCCCTGCTCCTTGGACTCACACGCACAATTCCATGAGTGGGTCTATCTGCGTGTTCTAGGACCTAGAGATCTGATGATTTTCTAAAACCCAGTCTGTCTCCCTCCAGATGTCCCTGTTTTCAATCTGCACTCACCTGAATGAGATTTATGGGCCCCTATTGTTGATACTCTGCAATCATTGATGTCCATGCTCATACCCAAGCCTGGCTTCCAGAGACACACCTGGGCTCTCTCACCCATGGCTTGGTGTGGGGTGGGACGTTATCCGAGGTTTCTATTGCCAAGTACCTTGCTTAGAAATCAGGCCTGACACAACTTCAAAGAGCCTAGTCCCGGCCCCATAGGCTGATACCCTGCCACCTCCCTTGAAGTAGCAGGCTCCTCAGAATGACCCAGGGCTTGGCAGCATCCACTGGTACTATCCCACCAGCCCCTTGAGCCTAGCTGGAGTCTCCATAGAAACAGGGTAAATCTTTATGGAAATGGACTCCCTTTTCCCGCCCCAGTGTGATGCAGCTCTCAGAGAAGCTCAATAGTGAGGGTCTTTCCATTTATAGCAATTAGGATAACCAAGTGTTTTGAGCTTGCTGAGCCTTAGATGGCAGATTTCTGCTATATTCTTTGAGATTTCTGCCATCAATGTTGCCTGAGATGCCAACTTGTCATCCCACTAACTATAAGACAGTGTTCTCAGTCAAAATCAATCCCACAACCAATAACACACACGCACACACACACACACACACACACACACACATACACACACACATTCACACGCCCATCAATCATAGTGAGCAAGGCTTTGTATCTGTGATACAGACCGAATGCACCCACCAATCACATTCACTGCTTCAAACAGATCGTGATCAGGAAACAACTGATGTCACTTGTAAAATGTGATATGTCCTGGACTATCACTGTGGTAAAAAAGAAGTAGAGAAATGCAAAAAATGGGAGAAAATAGTTAACCTCTTAGAGACCTATAAAAATATTTAGATGTGGTTCCAACGAATCCTGAGTTAAAAATCATCTTCAAAAATGCTTTCACTTCTATTTATCAATTTACTTACTTACTTACTCACTAACTTACTTACTTACTTACTGCAGTCCTGGGGATTGAACCAAGTGGCACTCTACCGTGAAGCTATATCCCCAGCCTTTTCAATTATTTTGGGTGGGGGGCCTTGCAGAGTTTCAAATTTATGATCCTCCTGCCTTAGTCTCCCAAGTACCTGGGATTACAGGCAGGTACCACTCTTCCCCATTAATTACTTATTTTTAAAATAAGGTTATTTTAAAAATTGAAGTATAATTTGTACTCAAAGAATGCACAGATCTAAAGTGTACAGGTTTATAATATTTTACATATATATGGACTACCAAAAATCAGGATACAAAACATTTCCATAACTTTAGAAAATTCCTTCATGCTTCAACTGATATCACCCCTGAGCTCCAAAAAAAAAAAAAAAGAAAGAACACCATTATTACTTGACCATTATAGCTGTTTTGCTAATTTTTGAACTTTATTTAAAGGAAACATACAGTATATATTTTGTATCTGGCTTCTTTCACTCAGAAAATTTTTTTTACATTTGTCAATGTTATTAATGTTCCAGTATTTGTGTTTCTAAAGTAACTGAATTATTCCACTCCATGATAAACCGTGATTTGTCTTCTGTTCTTCTGCTGAAGGCATAATATTTGTTTGAGTTATTATGAATTTTTACACAAGAAATTTGTGAACTGTGCATTAATTTCCTTGGAAATATGCTAGGAATGGGATTGTTTTGAATAGAATAACTACATATTTAACTAAATTAGAAATTACTAAATATTTTGAAAAGTAAGTGTATAGTCTTCAAATTTCACCTTGAGTATCTATCGAAATAGCTAGAAACCATGTTGTTTTCATCATTATAATAACCAAAAAGAGCAGAAGAAAATGCAAATTAATGAAGATTATAAGGCAAACAACTAACCAAATCTGGGGAGAGATAAGCAACCAAAATAATCCAGGCATTTTTAAACTATGGGAGAACCCACTAGATACATAGGAGTTTATTTATAAAAAAAACTCAAATAAAAAATAGTTAATAGATTGCTAAAGACTAAGTATAGACTGGTTTAAGAGCATAAAGACCCAGAGGGCTATAGACATAAGATGTTTGTATTTTTTTCTTTTTCTCCATGGATTCCACCAAATGCTCCCAGGAAGATAGGGAAGTATTCTCAGAAAGTGTCTTTAACGGTATCGTTTCTTGGATAGGTGGATGGACAAAGAGCAGCAACAGCAGCCAAAACTCCTCCCAGACCCATTTCCTGATATTTTGCATAGAACAAAAGCTGTAATCTTCAGGGGCAAGAGTAACAGAAACTGTTACATTAGGACACTCAAAGGAAAACCTTTGCAGCTATGGAAAGGAACAGGCCGAAATGTCTAACGTCGAGAGGAATAAGAACTAGGCTCAGCCATATTGCTAGAAAGTGGGTCACTGTGAAGGCCATATCCCTGTGACTGAGTTTAAAGTACCTAAGGCAGGGCTTCCTGGAAACATCAAAAATCCCTTCTCTGTTTCCCACTAGTCCACTAACATGCATTGACTGAAAATAACAGTAGAATACAGCTGAGAATTCTTCAAGAAATAGATTATCTCTGGAGAACAGCGAAAATAGAATACACAAAACCAAGCAGGGAACAATAATAACAAATTGAACTCAGCCATATAAAATAAGGATAACATTACAGTTAATTGAGAACAATCCCAGAATGCAAGGCTGGTTTAATATTCAAAAATTCAATCAACCGAATTTTCATAGTAAAAGACTAAATAAGAAAAAATATATATAATTTCAATAGATGCAGAGAAAATAAGAAAATTCAATATCTATTTATGATAAAAACTATAACTAAATGAAACAAGGGGCAATGTCCAGTGGTAGAGTGCATGCTTAGTATGCATAAGGCTCTGAATTCAAAACCCAGCACACATACACCAAAAAAAAAAAAACTACTAGTAAAACATGCATAGACATTTTCTATCTTGATAAAAGGCATTGAGTAAATGTAATGTGCCAGACACATAGCTTATATTATCTCAAAACTTTTTTCAGCAGTTTTGAAATAGACATCATTAATATCCTAAGCAAGGACAAACTGAGGAATAGAGATGAGCTGACTTTTTACAAACAACATCTAGTAAACAACAGATGGATTTCAATCCACATTTATATGGACCAAGAACCTACTGTTTTACTATAATATTTTTCATTTAAGATTGAAAAAGAAACAGAAATTTTAGTTCAAAACAATGGATCATGGATTAGCATGGGTAACATGATAGAAAATCGATAATTGTATCAATCATTTTTTTTCAGGAAATGTAATCTTTGGTGAGGTAAATCTTATAATACAAAAGACGAAAAATACCTAAGTATATATCATTTGTCAAAATTTCTTGTATCTTATAAAACTTAAAATAATAAAAATTTCTACTGAAAAAATAGATCAATGTATTTAAAAGCAGGTGACTTATAATTTTACTTTTAAGAAATAATCAGAGATGATCACAGATACATATGTATGAAAGCTTCTATTCCAATATTTATGATAGTAAATTGAATGGAAGGTTTCTATGTTAAATAAAAAGGGAGATATTAACTTAATTTCATGTTAGGAAATTAAGATTACAAAGCAAACAACTAAATAGAGTACAACAATATTGGGAAATTTTGCTTTGGATATTTTAAAGATAGATAGATGTAGAATGGGACGAATGTAAAGAGAGCTTTGATTTTGTGACCTGTTCTATTATTCTGAATAACTTTCTGCATTTTCTTCATTTTTCCAAAATGAAAACTTATAACTTGATGTAACAGACATACAAAAAAGAATTCATCACAGTGAAGCACAGTGTCAGGAGGGAGATACTGCAGATTCAATGATACACAGGGGTTGATAGCTGGTTGTGCATTTTGACCAAGACTCCATTTATTCTTACAAAAGAGCACCCATGCAAAAGTCTGTGAGAAGTTATGCTCTCTCTAAAGTCACTCCTATACGTCTCTTTCCAGAGTCCAGGCATCTCTGTATACAATATTATTTGCCATGTTGCTGCAGATTAACAACCCTGTTTGGGGTGCTCTCAGTCCATTCTCGTCATAATCTCTTTTTCTCTGTTTTGTAGCTATGATACCATTAGAAATGAGTAATCAATCATTTGTCACTGAATTCATTTTCTTGGGATTTTCCAACCACTCCAACCTACAGGACTGGTTCTTTCTGCTCTTTCTAGTCATTTACCTGACCACTCTTCTGGGTAACATGCTCATAATAGTGGCCACCAGGGTCAGTCCTGATCTCCACACTCCAATGTACTTTTTCCTCAGCAATTTGAGCTTCTTGGACGTCTGCTAAACA
This sequence comes from Ictidomys tridecemlineatus, assembly GCF_052094955.1. NCBI lineage: Eukaryota > Metazoa > Chordata > Mammalia > Rodentia > Sciuridae > Ictidomys > Ictidomys tridecemlineatus. The sequence goes on along the minus strand of NW_027523750.1, from coordinate 29,088 downwards.
TCCACCACCCTCCCAGTACTGCTGGTGAACTTCTTCTGGGAGAAAAAGGCCATTTCTTATGAGGGCTGCCTTTCCATATCTTCTTCTTGGTGACAAGTGCTGGCACAGAAGGCTTCTTACTGTCTGTGTGGCCAGTATGACTGCTTGTGGCCACCTGCCATCCTCCTCAGTACCCAGTCATCATGAGTGTGAAGGTCTGTGTTGGACTGGTGACTGGGTCCTTGCTGTGTGGGCTGGTGAATTTGGTCACACACACGGTGCTGGACATCACACTCACTCTGTGTGGGCCCAACAGTTCAGCCACTTTCTCTGTGACACCCCATTGCTCCTGAAGCTCTCCTGCTCAGAAATCTCTGTCAACGAGTATGGGCTTCACGTTGTCAGTGCCCCCATGGCCCTGAGTCCCTGCTTCTTCACTGCAGGCTCCTATGCACTCATCATGGTGGCCATACTGGGGATTCCCTCTGCCCAGGGCAGGAGGAAGGCCTTCTCCACCTGTGCGTTCCCGCTCACTGTCATGGTGGTCTTCTATGGAATAGCCAACTTCCACTATGACAGGCCCAGAGATGTCTGGACAAGGACACCCTGGTCTCTGTGCAGTTCTGTGTGGTCAGCCCCCTGGTGAGCTCCGTCATTCACAGCCTGAGAAGCAAGGAGGTCCAGAGTGCCCTGGGGAAGCTTGCTGGAGGGTGTGCATCCCTTTGCATGATCAAAGTCTAGACCAATCTTCAAACTGGAGTATACAGTCATCTGAAAAATGATGCCTCCCAGGGACTTTTAGGCACCTGGTTAGAAAGTCTGTATCTGGAGCTTCAACTCCAACTTCCGCTTTTAAAATCTCTGAGACTCCTTTCTCTCCTCTCTTTTCACAAACACCCTTTTTCCACTTTCAGGTTCAAGTGTGTCGGACACCTTGTGTGGGTGTTCAGCACCATCTCTGTCCTTCTGTGTTCTTCCCACACCAGAGGGACACAAAGTACGAGAAACTCGTTTCCCACACTCCCCTGCTTGAAGGCCTCTATTTTCAGAGTTTCTGTCAAGATCAGCCAAACACTAGGTGGAGAGGAAGAAAGGAAAGGAAGAAAGCGGGTTTTTTTTGGATCCCATAGCAGCAGCAGCAAAACAGCCCTGTAGACGCAGGACCTAATCTCCTTGGTGCCAGGAGCTGTGTGTGCATGCTTCTAGACCGCTGTTCCTGAATGTGGGTCACAGTAGCTTGAAATGAGCGTCTCTTTCAAGGGATGTTAGGGTTTCCATATATGGGGTGGTGTCAACTATCCTATTTTCATTTTTTTCTTCCAGATCTCCCAACCATTTTATAACTTTTTTTCTGTGTCAACTTTTTCTACTCTAAGACATCAAGAGTCGTTCTTCATCTCTACCTGACCACAGTGGCACTGACCACAATAGTGGTTTACATCAGAGATGGTTCTAGATAACAGATCTGAGGAGGTAGGTTGGATGTCTGACCTGAGGGAATTGAATATGTTGATGATGTCACAGCCCATGGGAAAGGAGACCTGATAATTCCTGGTGTGCAATGACCCAACAGAGACTTTAAGTTATCATGGCCTGAAATCAAATATCTATGGAAAACTGAGCTTTGGAATAACACCATCGACCTTCAGGGTGGGAATGAACATTACAACATGACTACAGACTGCTGTTACTGACTGGAGTGGGAGACTTACAGAAAGAAAATGATAGGTTCAAGCATTTTATTCCTTTTTCAAGTCAGGTTCAGATCATCAGAAATACTTTCTCTCTGGAAACTGATATAGGTTAATATCAGAATAAAACATCCAATTCTCCAAATTGCAGAAGTACAAAGAAAATTATAAATCCACAATTTCTCCAGGTCTCTCTTATGTCAATTAGGACATTAATGGCGGAATGATTGAGATCCTGTTAATTAGAATGGCAAAATACCAGTGGAATTAGACAAATCTCAGAGCCTTGAACCCTGAAATCTCCATTAAACCTCTTTGCTGTCAGAAGCAGCCCCTCCTCCCCTGAGGAGACTAGCTTTCCCTAAATTGAAGACCCTATGGTGACTCTACCTGGGCAGTTGTATTTTTTTAAGAGAGAGTGAGAGAGGAGAGGAGAGGAGAAAAGGGAAGAGGAGAGGGGGAAATTCCTCAATAGGACACCCATAGCGCAAGAGTTAACAACTAGAATCAACAAATGGGACTTACTCAAACTAAAAAGTTTTTTCTCAGCAAAAGAAACAATAAGAGAGATAAACAGGGAGCCTACATCCTGGGAACAAATCTTTAATACACACACTTCAGATAGAGCCCTAATAACCAGAATATACAAAGAACTCAAAAAATTAGACAATAAGATAACAAATAACCCAATCAATAAATGGGCCAAGGACCTGAACAGACACTTCTCAGAGGAGGACATGCAATCAATCAATAAGTACATGAAAAAATGCTCACTATCGCTAGCAATCAGAGAAATGCAAATCAAAACTACCCTAAGATACCATCTCACTTCAGTAAGATTGGCAGCCATTAGGAAGTCAAACAACAATAAGTGCTAGAGAGGATGCGGGGAAAAGGGCACTCTTGTTCATGGCTGGTGGGACTGCAAATTGGTGCAGCCAATTTGGAAAGCAGTATGGAGATTTCTTGGAAAGGTGGGAATGGAACCACCGTTTGACCCAGCTATTCCCCTTCTTGGTTTATTCCCTAAAGACCTAATAAGAGCATGCTACAAAGACACTGCTACATCGATGTTCATAGCAGCACAATTCACTATAGCAAGATTATGGAATCAGCCTAGATGCTCTTCAATAGATGAAGGGATAAAAAATGTGGCATTTATACACAATGGACTATTACTCTGCATTAAAAAATGACAAAATCATAGAATTTTGAGGGAAATGGATGGCATTAGAGCAGATTATGCTAAGTGAAGCTAGTCAATCTTAGAAAACAAATACCAAATGACCCCTTTGATATAAGGGGAGTAAACAAGGACAGGATAGAGACAAAGAGCTTGAGAAGAAGATTTACATTAAACAGGGATGAGAGGTGGGAGGGAAAGGGAGTGAGAAGGGAAAGCGCATGGAAATGGAAGGCGATCCTCAGGGTTATACAAAACGATATATAAGAGGAAAGGAAGGGTAAGACAAGATAATATAAATGGAAGAAATGATTTACAGTAGAAGGGGTAGAGAGAGAAAAGAGGAGGGGAGGGGACGGGAGGGGGGATAGTAGAGAATGGGACAGACAGCAGAATACATCAGACACTAGAAAGGCAATATGTCAATCAATGGAAGGGTAACTGATGTGATACAGCAATCTGTATATGGGGTAAAGTTGGGAGTTCATAACCCCTTGAATCAAACTGTGAAATATGATGTATTAAGAACTATGTAAGGTTTTGAACGACCAATAATAAAAAAAATAGTGACTACTATATAAAAAAAAACGCAGCAAATTTGATCAATTTTAACTTTGTATATTCATTTGCTAAGAATCAGTAACTCATTGTTATTCTAAATTATATGTGTTTGTTTATGTGTATTTTTTTTCTTTACCTAAAATATAACTTTCTGTCACAGAAAACAAAACAAAAAAAAAGAAGAGGGGAGGGGGGAGAGAGAGAGAGAGAGAGAGAGAGAGAGAGAGAGAGAGAGAGAGAGAGAGAGAATTTTTAAAATTCATTTTCTAGTTCTCAGCGGACACAACATCTTTGTTGCTATGTGGTGCTGAGGATCGAACCCGGGCCGTACGCATGCCAGGCAAGCGCACTACTGCTTGAGCCACATCCCCAGCCCAATTGTCTTTAAGATGCTCATCCATCATCCCACATTGTCACCAGACTCTTAATTGGGGTCTGATCCTAGAACGCCTCAGGTAAGAGTATAAAATATAGACCAGGAGAGTATAAGGGTCACACCAAAATAAAAGGTAAATATTTTACTGTATTTTGTTAATAGGAGCCTTAAGAATATATAAGAGAATTTGTTTGAGTCTTCTAGACCAAAGAAGTCAGGATATATTGCTGGATCATCTTGAATGCAGTCACAGGGACGTAATCACCAGAAATGTTAGGGCCAAGGATTTTCCTGAGCCACGGGGAGTGGCTATTAGACTCTTTTTGGTTGATGGACTGAAATCTGGACTCAGTGTTTGCTTAAGTTAAATGACCAATATGATCCTGGAATAATGGAGAGGATGGTGATCAGAAATAAATAAGGTGTTGGATGGCGTGTTATGTGACCCCTTCCCTGGCCTCACAGCTGGATCTGGAGGAGGGCCTGGAGCACCAGCCTTCGCAAAGGCCTCGTGGACATGTGTTCAGAAGGCAGCACCAGATCCTTGTGAAACCCGCAGCCGCTGTCCTCGGCAGCCTGGGAAGACATTAACAGATGGCATCATTGAAACGGGCTTCCTGATTTCAGTGAGAATAAGGGGACCCTGAAGTAGAAGAGGCCATGTGGTGGAGCAGTGATCAGAACATTCAAATCTGTAGAGATTTTTGACAGTGGTAAATGATCGTGGTATTTATAGATGGTCAAAAATGGGCACCCTCCTAGAATAGTGCCTGTCCCATGTAATGTGAAACTCTTCTTTTCACACTTCATTGGTGCATTGTAGTGTTCCATAATGGTGGAATTTGCTGACACATATTTGAACATGCACACAAAATAACCGTGAACTTTGGCCAATATCATTCCAATATTTCCATTTTCCTCACCTCCTCCCCTGGTGCCTTGACTCTACTGATCTTCCTTCAACTTTCATGATGAGACTCCCTTCCCAACTTTCCTTCCTTTTCCCCCTCTAGCTTTAACAGAGGAAAAACATACAGCCCTTAACTTTCTGAGTTGCTTATTTCCATTAATGTTCTGAAGATCCATCCATCTTCCAGCATGACATAATTTCGTTCTTCTTTATGGCTGAATGAAATTCCAGTGTGCATATACCAGATGTTCTTTATTCATTCATCCACTGATGTCACCTCGGCTGGTTCATGGGCATGTATGTGTCATTATAGTATGATGACTTCGATCTGCTGTGGTAAATACCAAGCAGAGGTAGAGCTGGGTCACAGGGTGGTCCATGGCTACTCCTGAGGAGCCTCCATCCCGATTTCCGTGGTGGTTGTGCTGGTTTACATGCCCACCAACAGGGTGAGAGTGCTCTTTTCTCTCCAATTCTCTCCTTGTCACACTCATTTCTGTTTGTATTCTTGGTGGTTGCCTTTGTCCCTGAAGTGAGATGAAATCTCAGGGTAGTCTTGACTTGCAAGTATTTTCATATATTTGTTGGCCACTCACATATTTTCTTCTAAGACGTGTCTGTTTAGTTCATTTAGTTTCCCATTTGGTAATTGGGTTATTTGATAATTGGGTTATTTAATAATTGTGGGCTTGATGTTAAGTTTTTTGAGTTCTTTATTAATATTCTGAATATTCATCCTCTTTTAGAAGAGCCCCCTCATAAAGATTTTCTCCTTTCTGTAGGTTCTCTCTTCATATTCTAATTGTCTCCTTTGCTGTGCAGAACCTTCTTAATTTGATGCCATCCTATTAGCTAACTTTTAGTGTTATCTCCTGAGCTTTGGCATGCTATTGAGAATGTCATTGCCTCTGCCTGTAGGTTGGAGTATTGACTTTGTTTTATCCTAGAAACTGCATAATTTCTGGTCTAGTGCCTGGGTCTTTAATACAGTATGAGTTGATTTTTGCAGGGTGAGCAATAGTTCAGGTCTCATTTTTCTGCATTTGGACAGGACTGTTACAGAAAGCAGACTTTGGAGACTGGGGTGCACAAGGATCGTTGCAAAGAGCAGAGTTTTCAGACTGAGGTGAAGAAGTTCTGTTGCAGAGAGCAGATGTTGGAGACTGGAGTTTAGAATGACTGTTGCAGAGAGCAGAGGTTGGAGACTGGGGTGAAAAAGAATCGTTGCAGAGAGCAGAGGTTGGAGACTGGTGTGCAGAAGGACTGTTATGGAGAGCAGAGTTTGGAGACTTGGTTGCAGAAGGATCTTACAGAAAGCAGAATTTGGAGACTGAGGTGCAGAATGACTGTAACAGAGAGCAGAGTTTGGAGACTGTGGTGCAGAAGGACTGATACAGAAAGCAGAGGTTGGAGACTAGGGTGCAGAAGGACCATTACAGAGTGCAGAAGTTGGAGACTGCGGTACAGAAGGACTGTTACAGAGAGCAGAGATTGGAAATTGGGGAGCAGAAGGACTGTTTCAGAGAACAGAGTTTGGAGACTGAGTTGCCGCAGGATTGTTGAAGAAAACAGAGATTGGAGACTAGGTTGGAGAAGAATGTTACAGAGAGCAGAGTTTGGAAACTGGGGTGGAGAAGGACCTTACAGAGAACAAAGGTTGGAGACTGGGGTGCAGAAGGAGTGTTAAAGAGAGGAGACGTTGGAGACTGTGTTGCAGAAGGATCGTTGCAGAGAGCAGAGGTTGGAGACTGGGGTGCAGAATGACTGTTGCAGAGAGTAGAGGTTGGAGACTGAGGTGCAGAAAATCTGTTACAGAGAGCAGAGTTTGAAGAGTGAGGTTCATAAGGATTGTTGAAGACAGTAGAATTTGGAGACGGAGTTGCAGAAGAATCATTGCAGAGAGCAGAGGTGGAGATTGGGCTGCAGAAGGATCGTTACAGAGAGCACAGGTGGGAGACTAGGGTACAGAAGGACTGTTACACAGAGAAGACGATGGAGATTGGTTTTAAGAATTATGATACAGAATTCTGAGGTCGAAGCTTGGGGTGCAGAAGGACCATTAAAGAGAGCAGATGTTGGAGCCTGGCATGCAGAAGGATTGTTTCAGAGACCAGAGTTTAGAGACTGGGTTGAAGAAGGCCTGCTACAGAGAGCAGAGGTTGGAGACTGGGTTGTATAAGGACTGTTATAGAGAGCAGACTTTTGAGGCTGGGTTGCAGAAGGACTGTTATAGAGAGCAGAGTTTTGAGGCTGGGTTGCAGTAGGATCTTACAGAGAGCAGAAGTTGGTGACTGAGGTGCAGGACGACTGTTACAGAGAGCAGTGGTTGGAGACTGGAGTGCAGAAGGATCGTGCAGAGAGCAGAGGTTTCAGACTGAGGTGCAGAAGGACTGTTACAGAGAGCAGAGGATGGAGACTGAGGTGCAGAAGGACTGTTACAGAAAGCAGAGGTTGGAAATTAGGGTGCAGAGGACCGTTATAGAGACCAGAGTTTGGAGACTGAGGTATACAAAGACTGTAACAGGGAGCAGAATTTGAAGCATATCGTGCAGAAGGACTGTTACAGAGAGGAGAGGTTGGAGACTGGGGTGCAAAAGGACTGTTAAACAGAGCAGAGGTTGAAGACTGGAGTGTAGGACTGTTGCAGAGAGCAGAGTTTGGAGACTTGGGTGCAGAAGGACTGTTGCAGAGAGCAGAATTTGGAGACTGAAGTGCAGAAGGACTGTTACAGAGAGCATAGTTTGGAGACTGGTGTGCAGAAGGACTGTTGCAGATAGCAGAGGTTGGAAACTGTGGTGAAGAAGGACTGTTGCAGAAAGCAGGTGTTGGAGACATGGCTGCAGAAGGACTTTTGCAGAGAGTAGAATTTGGATATTGAGGAGTAGAAGAATGTTGCAGATAGCAGAGGTTGGTCACTGGGGTGCAGAAGAACTGATACAGAAAGCAGAGGTTGGGGACTGAGGTGCAGAAGGACAATTACAGACAGCAGTGTTTGGAGACTGCAATACAAGAGGACTGTTACAGAGAGAAAAGTTTTGAAACTGGAGAGGAGAAGAACTGTTTCAGAGTGAAGATATTGGAGACTGGTGTGCAGAAGAACTGTTGCAGAGAGTAGTGGTAGGAGAATGAGATGAAGAAAGACTGTTAATGAGAGCAGAGTTTGCAGACTGGGGTGCAGAAAAACTGAGGCAGAGAGCAGAGTTTGGAGACTGGCGTGCAGAAGGCTGTTACAGAGAGCAGAGTGTGGAGACTGGGTACAGAAGGACTGTTATAGAGAGCAGAGGTTGGAGACTATGGTGCAGAAGGACTGTTGCAGATAGCAGAGGTTGGAAACTGGGGTGAAGAAGGACTGTTGCAGGGAGCAGGTGTTTGAGACATGGGTGCAGAAGGACTTTTGCAGAGAGTAGAATTTGGAGACTGAGGATCAGAAGGACTGTTGCAGATAGCAGAGGTTGGAGTCTGGGGTGTGAAGGACTGATACATAAAGCAGAAGTTGGGGACTGAGGTTCAGAAGGACCATTACAAACAGCAGAATTTTGAGACTGCAATTCAGGAGGACTGTTACAGAGAGCAGAGGTTGAAGACTGGAGTGGAGAAGAACTGTTTCAGAGTGCAGACGTTGGAGACTGGTGTGCAGAAGAACTGTTGCAGAGAGTAGAGTTAGGAGACTGAGAGGCAGAAAGACTGTTAAAGATAGCAGAGTTTAGAGACTAGGGTGCAGAAGGACTGATACAGACAGCAGAGTTTGGAGACAGGTGTGCAGAAGGCTGTTACAGAGAGCAGAGGTTGGAGACTGGGTACAGAAGGGCTGTTACAGAGAGCAGAGTTTGGAGACTGGGTTGCAGAAGAATATTACGTAGAGCAGAGTTTGGAGACTGTGGTGCAGAAGGATTGTTAGAGAGAGCAGAGGTTGGCGACTGGGGTGCAGTAGGATTATTGCAGAGAGCAGAGGTTGGAGACTGGTTTGCAGAATGATCGTTGCAGAGAGCAGAGGTTGGAGACTTGGGTGCAGAAGGACGGTTGCAGAGAGCAGATGTTGGAGACAAGGATGAAGAAGGATCGTTGCAGAGAGCAGAGATTAAAAACTGGTTTGCAGAAGGACTGCTATACAGAGCAAAGGTGGAAGACTGTAGTGTAGAAGGACTGTTGCAGAGAGCAGAGTTTGGAGACTGCGGTGCAGAAGGACTGTTATAGAGAGCAGATGTTAAAGACTGAGTTGCAGAAGGACTGTTACAGAGAGCAGAGGTTGGAGACTGGGTACAGAAGGGCTGTTACAGGGAGCAGAGTTTGGAGAATGGGTTGCAGAAGAATATTACGTGGAGCAGATTTTGGAGACTGCGGTGCAGAAGGATTGTTACAGAGAGCAGAGGGTGGAGATTTGGGTGAAGAAAGACGGAAGCAGAGAGCAGATGTTGAAGACAGGGATGCAGAAGGATTGTTGCAGACAGCAGAGATTGGAAACTGGATTGCAGAAGGACTGTTACACAGAGCAGAGGTTGAAGACTTCAGTGTAGAAAGACTGTTGCAGAGAGCAGAATTTGGAGACTGGGGTGCAGAAGGACTGTTATAGAGAGCAGATGTTAAAGACTGAGATGCAGAAGGACTGTTACAGAGAGCAGAGGTTGGAGACTTTGGTGCAGAAGGACTGAAACAGAAAGCAGAGGTTGGAGACTTGGGTCCTGAATGAACCATACAGAGAGCAGAGGTTGGAGACTGCAATACAGAAGGACTGATGCAGAGTGCAGAGGTTGGAGAATAGGATACAGAAGGACTGTTTCAGAGAGTAGATGTTAAAGACTGATGTGCAGAAGAACTTTTGTATAGAGGTGAAGTTGGAGACTGGGATGAAGAAGGATTGTTGAAGGAAGCAGAGGTTGGATACTGGTGTTAAAAAGGACTGATATAGAGATCAGAGTTTGGAGATTGAGGTGCAGAAGGATCTTACCGAGAGCAGAGGTTGGAGAATGGGTTGCAGAGGAACTGTTGCACAGAGCCGAAGTTGGAGACTTGGGTGCAGAAGGACTTTTACAGAGAGCAGAGATTGGAGACTGGGTGGCAGAAGGATCTTACATAGAGCAGAGGTTGTAGACTGAGGTGCAGAAAAAATGTTACTGAGAGCAATGTTTGGAGACTGGGGTGCAGAAGGATTTTTGCAAGGAGCAGAGGTTGGAGACTGACATGCTGAAGGACTCTTGCAGACAACAGAGGTTTGAGAATGAGGTGCAGAAGGACCGTTGCAGAGACCGGATGTTGGAGACTGAGTTGCAGAAGGATTGTTATAGTGAGCAGAGGTGTTAGACTGGGGTGAAGAAGGACTGTTACAGAGATCAGAGTTAGGAGACTGGGGTGCAGAAGGATCTTTCATAGAAAAGAGGTTGGAGACTGCGGTGCAGACGAACTGTTGCCCAGAGCAGAGGTTTGAGACTGGGGTGCAGAAGGACTGTTACAGAGAGCAGAGGTTGGAAACCGTAATTCAGAAGGACTTATACAGAAAGCAGAGGTTTGAGACTGGGGTGCAGAAGGACCGTTACAGAGAACAGAGGTTGGAGACTGCGGTACAGAACTGTTACACAGAGCAGAGGTTGGAGACTGGGGAGTAGAAGGACTGATGCAGAGAACAGATGTTGGCGTCTGGGTTGCAGCAGGACCATTGAAGAAAGCAGAGGATTTAGACTGGGTTGGAGAAGGACTGTTGCAGAGAGCAGATGTTGGAGACTGGGGTGCATAAGGATCGTTGCAGAGAGCAGAGGTTGGAGACAGGAGTGTAGAAGGACAGTTGCAGAGAGAATATGTTGGATTCTGAGGTGCAGAAAAACAGTTACAGAAAGCAGAGGTTGGAGACTGGGGTGCAGAAGAATAGTTAAAGAGAGCAGAAGTTGGAGACTGAGTTGCAGAAGAATCGTTGCAGGGAGCAGATGTTGGAGACTGGGATTCAGAAGGATCCTTGCAGATAGCAGAGGTTGTACACTGGGGTGCAGAAGGACTGTTATACAGAGCAGAGGTTGAAGACTGAGCTGAAGAAGGACTGTTAAAAAGAGCAGATGTAAGAGACAGGGGTGCAGGACTGATACAGAGCAGAAGTTGAAGACTGAGGTGCAGAAGGACTGTTACACAGAGCAGAGGTTAAAGACTCGGGTGCAGAAGGATTATTGCAGAGATCATAGTATTCAGAATGAGGTACAAAAGAACTATTGCAGAGAGCAGATGTTGGAGATTGGGGTGCACAAGGACTGTTGCAGCGAGCAGGAGTTGGAGACTGGGTTGCAGAAGTACTTTAGCAGAGAGCAGAGTTTGGAGACTGGGGTGCAGAAGGACTGTTGCAGAGAGCAGAGGTTGCAGACTGAGTTGCAGAAGGACTGTAACAGAGGGCAGAGTTTTGTGACTGGGGTGCAGAATGACTGATACAGAAAGCAGAGGTTCGAGACTCAGGTGCAGAAGTACCCTTAGAGAGAGAAGAGGTTGGAGAATGCAGTACAGAAGAACTGTTACAGAGAGAAGAGATTGGAGACTAGGGTGGAGAATGACTGTTGAATAGAGCAGATGTTGGACACTGGGGTTCAAAAGGACTGCTCCAGAGAGCAGAAGATGGAGACTGGGGTGAATAAGGACTGTGGCAGAGACCAGAGATTGCAGACTGAGTTGCAGAAGGACTGATGTAGGGAACAGATGTTGGAGCCTGGGTGGCAGAAGGATTGTTTAGGCGAGCAGAGTATGGAGACTAGGGTGTAGAAGGACTTTTGTAGAGAGCAGATGTTGGAGACTTGGGTGCAGAAGGACTGTTGCATAGAGCAGTGATTGGAGACTGAAGTACAGAAGGACTGTTACAGAGAGCAGAGTTTGGAGACTGGGGTGCAGATGGATTATTGCAGAGAGCAGAATTTTCAGACTGAGGTACAGAAGAACTGTTACATGAAGCAGATGTTGGAGACTAGGGTTCACAAGGACTGTTGCAGCTTGCAGAGGTTTGAGACTGGGGTGCAGAAGGATCGTTGCAGAGAGCAGAGGTTTGAGACTGAGGTGCAGAATGATCGTTGCAGAGAGCAGAGGTTCGAGACTGAGGTGCAGAAGGACTTTTACAGAGAGCACAGGTTGGAGACTTGGGTGCAGAAGAAATGTTGTGGAGAGCAGAGGTTGGAGATTTGTTTGCAGAAGGACTGTTGCAGAAAGCAGAGGATGGAGACTTAGGTGCAGAAGGACTGTTGCAGAGAGAAGAGTTTAAAGAATGGGGTGCAGAAGGACTGTTACAGAGAAAATACGTTGGAGACTGAGTTTCAGAAGGTTCTTACAGAGAAAAGAGTTTGGAAACTGAGGTGCAGAAGGACTGTTACAGAGAGCGGAGGTTCGAGCCTGAGATGCAGTAGGATCCTTACAGAGAGCAGATATTGGAGACTGGGGTGCAGACGGACTTTTACAGAGAACAATGGTTTGATACTGGGGTGAAGAAGGAATGTTGCAGAGAGCAGAGTTTGGAGACTGAGGTTCAGAAGGACTGTTGCTGAGAGTACAGGTTGGAGATTTGCATGCAGAAGAACTGTTGCAGAGAGCAGAGGTTTTGGACTGCGATGTAGGACTGTTGCAGAGAGTAGAGTTTGGAAATTGGGGTCCAGAAGGAGTGTAGCAGGGAGCAGAGGTTGGAGACTAAGGTGCAGAAGTGCAGTTACACAGAGCACAGTTTGGAGACGGGGTGCAGAAGGACTGATACAGAAAACAGAGGTTGCAGACTCGGGTGCAGAAGTACCCTTACCGAGAGCAGAGTTTGGAGAATGCAGTACAGATGGACTGTTACAAAGAGCAGGGGTTTTAGACTGGGATGTACAAGGACTGTTGCACAGAGTAGAGGTTGGAGCTTGGGGTTCAGAAGGACTATAGCAGAGAGCAGAGGTTGGAGACTAAGGTGCAGAAGGACTGACACAGAAAGCAGAGGTTGGAAATTGGGGTGCAGAAGTACCCTTACAGAGTACAGAGTATGCAGTACCGAAGGAGTGTTACAGAGAGCAATGTTTGGAGAATGGGGTGCAGAATGACTGTTGCAGAGAGCAGATGTTGGAGACTGGGGTGCAAAAGGACTGTTGCAGAGAACAGAGAATGGAGACTGGGGTGCAGGAGGACTGTTGCAGAGAGCAGAGGTTGCAGACTGAGTTGCAGAAAGACGGTTACAGAGGGCAGAGTTTGGAGACTGTGGTTCAAACGATGGATACAGAAAGCTCAGGTTGGATACTGGAGTGCATAAGGACCCTTACAGAGAACAGGGGTTGGAGACTCTAGTACAGAAGGACTGTTACAGAGAGCAGAGGTTGGAGTCTGGGTTGCAGAAAACCGATGTAGAGAACAAAGTTTGGAGACTGGGGTGCAGAAGGACCGTTGGGGCGTTCAGAGTATAAAGACTTTGGTGTAGAAGGACTGTTGCAGAGAGCAGTGATTGGAGACTGAGTTACAGAAGGACTGTTACAGAGAACAGAGTTTTGAGACTGGGGTGCAGATGGATTATTGCAAAGAGCAGAGTTTTCAGACTGAGGTACAGAAGAACTGTTGCAGGAAGCAGGTGTTGGAGACTGGGGTTCTCAAGGACTGTTGCAGCTAGCAGAGGTTTCAGACTGGGGTGCAGAAGGATTGTTGCAGAGAGTAGAGGTTGGAGACTGAGGTGCAGAAGTATTGTTACAGAGAGCAGATGTTGGAGACTGGGGTGCAGAAGGACTGTTGCAGAGAGAAGAGGTTTTAGACTGGGATGTAGAAGGACTGTTGCAGAGAGTAGAGTTTAGAGATTGTGGTCCAGAAGGACTGTAGCAGAGAGCAGAGGTTTGAGACTAAAATGTTGAAGGACAGTTAAACAGAGCAGAGGTAGGAGACTGGGGTTCAGACGAACTGACACAGAAATTAGATGTTGGAGACTCGGGTGAAAAAGTCCATTACAGAGAGCAGAGGTTGTAGAATGCAATACAGAAAGACTGTTACAGAGAGCAACGTTTGGAGACTGGGGTGGATAATGACTGTTGGAGAGAGCAGATGTTGGAGACTGGAGTACAAATGGACTGTTGCAGAGAGCAGAGAATGGAGAATGGGGTGCAGAAGGACTGTTGCAGAGAGCAGAGGTTGCAGACTGAGTTTCAGAAGGATGGTTACAGAGGGCAGAGTTTGGTGACTGTGATTCAAAACGACTGATACAGGAAGCAGAAGTTGGATACTGGGGTGCATAAGGACCCATACAGAGAAAAGACGTTGGAGACTGTAGTAGAGAAGGACTGTTTCAGAGAGCAGAGGAACTGATGTAGAGAACAGATTTTGGAGACTGGGGTGCAGAAGGATCGTTGGGGCAATCAGAGTATGGAGACTGGGTTGTAGAAGGACTGTTTAAGAGAGAAGATGTTAGAGACTTGTGCGCAGAAGGACTGTTGCATAGAGCAGAGATTGGAGATTAAGGTACAGAAGGACTGTTGCAGAGAACATAGGTTGGAGACTGGGTTGCAGATGGAGGATTACAGAGAGGGAAGTTTTCAGACTGAGGTACAGAAAAACTGTTGAACAAAGCAGATGTTGGAGACTGGGGTTCACAAGGAATGTTGCAGAGAGCAGAGGTTTGAGACTGAGGTGCAGAAGGATCATTACCGAGAGCAGAGTTTGTAGACTGGGGTGCAGAAAGGCTTTTACAGAGCACAGTTTGGAGACAGGGGTGCAGAAGGAATGTTGCGGAGAGCAGATGTTGGAGACTTGGGTTCAGTAGGACTGTTGCAAAAAGCAGAGTTTGGAGACTGAGGTGAAGAAAGAGTGTTGCATGGAGCAGAGTTTAAAGACTGGGGTGCAGAAGAACAGTTACAGATAGCAGAGGTTGGAGACTGGGTTTCAGTACGATTTTACAGAGAAAAAAGTTTGGAGACTGCGGTGCAGAAGGACTGTTACAGAGAGCGGATGTTTGAGACTGGGGTGCAGAAGGATCATTACAGAGAGCAGAGGTTGGAGACTGGGTTGCAGATGCACTATTACAGAGAGCATAGTTTTGATACTGGGGTGCAGAAGGAATGTTGCAGAGAGCAGAGGTAGGAGACTGGGGTTCAGAAGGACTGTTGCTGAAAGCAGTGGTTAAAGACTGAGGTTTAGAAGAACTATTACAGAGAGCAGAGGTTGGAATCTGGGGTGCAGAAGGACTGACAAAGAAAGCAGATGTTGGAGACTGGGGGGCAGAAGGACCGTTACAGGAAGCAGAGGTTAAAGACTCTGGTACAGAAGGACTGTTACAGAGAACAGAGGTTGGAGACTGGGGTGCAGAAGGACCGTTGCAGAGAGCAGAATTTGGAGATAGGTTTCAGAAGGACTGTTACAGCGAGCAGGGGTTGGAGACTGGTGTGCAGAATGATCTTACAGAGAGCAGAGGTAGGAGACTGGGGTGCAGAAAGACTGTTTTAGAGAGAAGAGGTAGGAGACTGGGGTGCAGAAGGATCATTGTAGAGAGTAGAGCTTGGAGACTGGGGTGCAGAAGGCCTGTTTGAGAGAGCAGAGGTTGGAGACTGGGGTGCAGACGGACTGTTACAGAGAGCAGAGTTTGCAGACTGGGTTTCAGAATAGTCTTACAGAGAGCAGAGGTAGGAGACAGAGGTACAGAAAGACTGTTACAGAGAGCAGAGTTTGGAGACTTGGGTACAGAGGAATTGTTGCAGAGAGCAGATTTTTCAGACTGAGGTACAGAAGAACTCTTGCAGAGAGCAGACGTTGGAGACTGGATTGCACAAGGACTGTTGCAGCGAACAGATGTTGAAGACTGGGGTTCTGAAATATCTTACAAAGAGCAGAGTTTGGAAACTGAGGTGCAGAAGCACTGTTTCAGAGAGTAGAGGTTGGAGACTGAGCTGAGAAAGACCCTTGCAAAGAGAAGATGTTGGAGACTGAGGTGAAAAAGGATAGTTACAGAGAGAAAAGGTTGGAGACTGGGGTGCAGAAAAACTTTTGCTGAGAGCAGAGAGTGGAGACTCGGGTGTAGATGGACTGTTGCAGAGAGTAGAGGTTGGAGATTGGGGTCCAGGAGGACTGTTATTGAGAGCAGAGTTTGGAGACTAAGGTGGAGAAGGACTGTTGCAGAGAGCAGATGCTGGAGACTGGGTTGCAAAAGAAAAGCTGCAGAGAGCAGAGGATGGAGACTGGGATGTAGAAGTATTTTGGGGCGAGCAGAGTATGGAGAATGGGGTGTAGAAGGACTGTTACAGAGAGCAGAGTTTGGAGACTAGGGTTTAGAAGGACATTTTCAGAGAGCAGACGTTGGAGACTTGGGTGAAGAAGAACTGCTGCATAGAGCAGAGGATGGAGACTGAGATGCAGAAGACGATTACAGAAAGAAGAGTTTGAAGACTGGGGTGCAGAAGGACTGTAAGAGAGAGTAGACTTTGGAGACTGGGGTGCAGAAGGATTGATAGAGAGAGCAGAGGTTTGAAACTGTGGTGCAGAAGGACTTTTACTGAGAGGACAGGTTGGAGACTGGGGTGCAGATAAACTTTTACAGAGAGCACAGGTTAAAGACTGAGGTGCAGAAAAACTGTTACAGAGAGCAAAGTTAGGAGACTGGGGTGCAGAAGGAGTGTTGCAGAGAGCAGACGTTGGAGACTGAGGTGCAGAAGGACCCTTAAAGAGAGCAGAAGTTGGAGACTGGTGTTCAGAGGAGTGTTACAGAGAGCAGAGTTTGGAGACAGGTGTGTAGAAGGATCTTACAGGGAGCATAGGTTGGAGACTGGGGTGCAAAAGGACTGTTGCTGAGAGCAGAGGTTGAAGACTGGGATGGAAAATGATCATTGAAGAGAGAACAGTTTGGAGACTGGTCGCAAAAGGCCTGTTACATACAGCAGAGTTTTGAGACTGGGGTGAAGAAGGGCTGTTACACAGAACAGTTCTTGGAGACTGGGGTGCAGAAGGACAGTTACAGAGATCAGAGTTCAAAGACTGGGTTGCAAAAGAATCTTATAGAGAGAAGAGGTAAAGAAGGACTGTTGGAGAAAGCAGAGGTTTGAGACTGAGGTGCAGAAGGATCATTGGAGATAGCAGTGTTTGGAGACTGCAGTGCAGAAGTACTGATACTGAAAGCAGAGGTTTAAGACTGGGGTGCAGAAGGACCCTTAGGAGAACAGAGGTTGGAGACTTAAAGACTCTTACAGAGAGCAGACGTTGGAGACTGGGGTGCAGTATGACTGTTGTAGAGAACAGAGGTTGGAGACTGGTTTACAGAAGGACCATTGCAGAAAGTAGAGTTTGGAGACAGGGTTTCAGAAGGATCTTACAGAGAGCAGAGTTAAAACACTGAGCTGCAGAAGGACTGTGCAGAGAGAAGAGGTTAAAGATTGGGGCGCTTAAGGATTGTAGCAGAGAGCAGAGGATGGAGTCTGAGGTGCAGAAAGGCTGTTACAGAGAGCCCAGGTTAGAGACTGTGGTGCTGAAGGACTGAAACAGAAAGCAGAGTTAGGAGACTGGGGTGCAGAAGGACCCTTACCGAGAGCAGAGGTTGGAGATTGCAGTACAGAAGGACTGTTAAAGAGAGCAGAGGTTGGAGACTGGGGTGGAGAAGGACTGTTGCAGAGAGGAGAGGATGGAGACTGGGTGCAGAAGGACTCTTGAAGAGACCAGAGTTTGAAGACTGTTTGCAGACGGAATGTTTCAGAGAGAAGAGGTTGCAGAGTGAGGTGCAGAATGACGGTTACAGAGAGCAGAGTTTGGAGACTGTGGTGCAGAAGCACTGATATAGAAAGTAGAGTTGGCAGACTGGGTTGCAAAAGGACCCTTACAGAAAACAAAGATTGGAGACTGCAGTACAGAAGTACTGTTGTAGAGAACAAGGTTGGAGACTGGGGTGCAGAGATACCAATGCATAGAGCAGAGGTTGGAGACTGGGGTGCAGAAGGAATGTTACAGAAAGCACAGGTTGGAGACTGAGCTGTAGAAGAAGTGTTACAGAGAGCAGAGTTTGGAGACTGGGTTGAAGAAGGGTCTTACAGAGAGCAGAGGTAGTAGACTGAGGTGCAGAAAGATCGTTGCAGAGAGAAGAGTTTTTAGACTGAGTTGCTGAAGGACTGTTGAAGAGAGCAGATGTTGGAGACTGGTGTGCAGAAGGACTGTTGCAGAGAGCAGAGGTTGGAGACTGGAGTGAAGAAGGATCGGTGCAGAGAGCAGAGGTTTGAGACTGGTGTGCAGAAGGACTGTTACAGAGAGCAGAGTTTGGAGACTGGGTTGGAGAAGGATCCTACAGAGAGCAGAGGTTAAAGAATCAGGTGCCGAAAGACTGTTACAGAGAATACATGTTGGAGACTGAGGTGCAGAAGTAACGTTGCAGAGTACAGAGTTGGAGACTGAGGTGCAGAAGGATTGTTACAGAGAGCAAAGATTGGAGACTGGGGTGCAGAAGGACTCTTGCAGATAGCGGACTTTGGAGACTGGGGTGCAGAAGGACTGACACAGAAAGGAGAGATTGGAGTCTGGGGTGCAGAAAGACCATTACAGAGAGCAGAGGATGGATTCTGCAGTACAGGAGGACTGTTACAGAGAGCAGAGTTTGGAGACTGGGGTGGAGAAGGACTGTAAAAGAGAGCTGATGTTGATAACTAGGGTGCCGAAGGACTGTTGCAGAGAGGAGGGTTTGGAGACTGGGGTTCAGAAGAACTGTTGCGGAGAGCAGAGGTTGGAGACTGGGGTGCAGAAGGACTGTTACAGAGAGCAGAGGTTGGAGAGAGCGGTGCAGACGGACTGGTAGAGAGAGCAGATTTTGACCACTTGGTTGCTGAAGGATCTTACAGATAGAAGAGTTTGGTGACTAGGGTGCAGGACTGTTGCCAAGAGCAGAGGTTGGAGACTGGGGTGGAGAAAAATCATTGCAGATAGAAGAGGTTGGAGACTGGGGTTCTGAAGGCCTGTTACAGAGAGCAGAGGTTAGAGACTGCGTTGTAAAATTCCTGTTACAGAGAGCAGAGGTTGGAAACTATTCTGCAGAAGGACTGTTACAGAGAGCAGAGTTTGGAGACTGGGTTGCAGAAGGATCTTACAGAGAGCAGAGGTAGTAGAATGAGGTGCAGAAAGATCGTTGCAGAGAGAAGACTGAGTTGCTGAAGGACTGTTGAAGAGAGCAGATGTTGGAGACTGGTGTGCAGAAGGACTGTTGCAAAGAGCAGAGGTTGTAGACTGGGGTGAAGAAGGATTGGTGCAGAGAGAAGAGGTTTGAGACTGGTGTGCAGAAGGACTGTTACAGAGAGCAGAGTTTGGAGACTGGGTTGGAGAAGGATCCTACAGAGAGCAGAGGTTAAAGAATCAGGTGCTGAAAGACTGTTACTGAGAATACATGTTGGAGACTGAGGTGCAGAAGTAACGTTGCAGAGTACAGAGTTTGGAGACTGAGGTGCAGAAGGATTGGTACAGAGAGCAAAGGTTGGAGACTGGGGTGCAGAAGGACTGTAATAGAGAGCAGAGGTTGGAGACTGGGGTGCAGAAGGACTGATACAGAAAGGAGAGATTGGAGTCTGGGGTGCAGAAAGACCATTACAGAGAGCAGAGGATGGATTCTGCAGTACAGGAGGACTGTTACAGAGAGCAGAGTTTGGAGACTGGGGTGGAGAAGGACTGTAAAAGAGAGCTGATGTTGATAACTAGGGTGCCGAAGGACTGTTGCAGAGAGCAGGGTTTGGAGACTGGGGTTCAGAAGAACTGTTGCGGAGAGCAGAGGTTGGAGACTGGGGTGCAGAAGGACTGTTACAGAGAGCAGACGTTGGAGAGAGCGGTGCAGACGGACTGGTAAAGAGAGCAGATTTTGACCACTTGGTTGCTGAAGGATCTTACAGATAGCAGAGGTTGGAGACTAAGGTGCTGGTGGACTGTTACAGAGAGCAGGGTTAGAGACTGGCGTACAGAAGGATCGTGGAGAGCAGAGATTTCAGACTGAGGTGCAGAAAGACTGTTACATAAAGCAGAGGTTGTAAATTGGGGTGCAGAAGAACCGTTACAAGGAGCAGAGGTTGGAGACTACGGTGTAGAAGGACTGTTACAGAGAGCAGAGGTGGAATACTTGGGTTCAGAAGGACTGTTACAGAAAGCACAGGTTGGAGACTGAGGTGAAGAAGGATAGACACAGAGAGCAGAGGTTAGAGACTGGGGTTCAGAAGGACTGATACAGAAAGCAGAGTTTGGAGACTGGGTGAAGAAGGACCGTTACAGAGAGCAGAGTTTGGTGAATGCGGTACAGAAGGACTGTTACAGAGAGCAGATATTGGAGTCTGGGAAGCAGAAGGACCGGTGCAGAGGACAGATTTTGGAAACTGGGTTGTCGCAGGACCCTTGCAGAAAGCCGAGGTTGGCGACTAGGGTAGAGAAGGAATGTTAGAAAGAGCAGAGTTTGGAAACTGGAGTGCAGAAAGATCTTACAGAGAGCAGAGGTTGGAGACTGTGGTGCAGAAGGACTGTTGCAGAGAGCAGACGTTGGAGACTGGGGTCCAGAAAGATCCATGCAGAGAGCAGAGTTTGCAGACTGGGATGCAGAAGGCTGTTGCAGAGAGCAAAGGTTGGAGACTGAGGTGCAGAAGGACTGTTACAGAGAGTAGATGTTGGAGACTGGGGTTCAGATGGATCTTACAGAGAGCAGATGTCGGAGACTTAGGTGCATAAGGATTTTAACAGACAGCAGATGTAGAAGACTGAGATGCAGGAGGTTCGTTTCAGACAGCAGAGTTTTAAGACTTTGGTGCAGAAGGACTTTTGCAGAGAGCAGAGTTTGGAGTCTGGGGTAAAGAATGATAGTTGCAGAGAGAAGAGATTGAAGACTGGTTTGCAGAAGGAATGTTATAGAGAGCAGAGTTGGGAGACTGCATTGGCGAAGGATCCCACAGAGAGCAGAGGTTTGAGACTGAAGTGAAGAAGTACTGTTACAGAGAGTATAGGTTGGAGACTGAGGTTCAGAAGGACCATTGCAGAGAGCAGAGTTTGCAGACTGAGGAGCAGAAGGATGGTTACAGAGAGCAGAGTTTGGATACTGAGGTGCAGAAGGACTGTTGCAGAGAGCAGAGTTTGGAGACTGAAGTGCAGAAGGACTGTTGAAGAGAGCAGTGGTTGCAGACCGGGGTGCAGAAGGACTGTTGCAGAGAGCACAGGTTGGAGACTAAGGTTCAGAAGGACACTTAGAGCTTAAGTTAGAGACTGGGGTGCACAAGGACTGATACAGAAAACAGAGACTCTAGTATCGGGTGCAGAAAGAACGTTACAGAGAGTAGAGGTTGGAGAATGCAGTACAGAAGGACTGATACAGAGAGCAGAATTTAGAGACTGGGGTGCATAAGGACTGTTGCAGAGAGCAGAGGTTGGAGACTGAGGTGCAGAAGTCCTGTTACATAGAACAGAGGTTGGAGATTGAGGTGCAGAAAGATCATTGCAAATAGCAGATCTTGGTGACAGAGATGCAGAAAGATCTTACAGAGAGCAGAAGTTGGCAACTGAGGTGCAGAAGGACTGTTGCAGAGATCAGAGGATGGAGACTGGGGTGCTGTAGGATCATTGCAGAGAGCAGAAGTTGGAGATTGGGATGCAGAAGGATCGTTGCAGAGAGCAGAGTTTGGAGACTGGGGTGCAGAAAGCCTGCTTCAGAGAGGAGAGGTTGGAGACTGGGGTGCAGTAGGACTGTTATAGCGATCAGACTTTGGAGACTGGGTTGCTGAAAGATCTTACAGAGAGCAGAGGTTAGAGACTGATGTGCAGGTGTACTGTTACAGAGAGCAGTGGTTGGAGACTAGGGTGCAGTAGGATCATGCAGAGAGCAGAGGTTTCAGTCTGAGGTGTAGAAGGACTGTTACAAGAAGCAGAGGTTGAAAATTGGCATGCCGAAGGACCGTTAAAGAGAGCAGAGTTTGGAGACTGCGGTTTAGGACTGTTACCGAGAGCAGAGGTTGGAGACTGGATTGCAGAAGGACTCTTACAGAGAGCACAAGTTGGAGACTGAGGTGCAGAAGGATGGATACAGAGAACAAATGTTTGAGACTGGGGTGCAGAAGTATTGTTGGGGCTAGAAGAGTATGGAGACTGGTGTGTAGAAGGACTGTTGCACAGAGCAGAGGTTGAAGACTGGGGTGTCAAAGGACTATTTCAGAGAGCAGATGTTGGAGACTTGGGTGCAAAAGGACTGTTGCATACAGCAGAGATTGGAGAATGAGGTTCAGAAGGACTTTTACAGAGAGTAGATGTTGAAGACTGGTGGTCAGATGGATTATTGCAGAGGGCAGAGTTTTCAGACTGATGTACAGAAGAAGTGTTGTAGAGAGCAAATGTTGGAGACTGGGGTTCACAAGGACTGTTGCAGCGAGCAGAGGTTTGAGACTGCAGTGCCAAAGTATCTTTGCAGAGAGCAGAGCTTGGAGACCAAGGTGCAGAAGGATCATTGCAGAGAGGAGAGGTTTGAGACTGTGGTGCAGAAGGATCATTACAAAGAGCAAAGTTTGGAGACTGGCGTGCAGAAGGGATGTTGCAGAGAGCAGAGGTTGGAGACTTGGGTGCAAAAGGACTGTTGCAGAAAGCAGAGTTTGGAGACTGGGGTGCAGAAGGACTGATAGAGAAAGCATATGTTGGAGACTGGGGTGCAGAAGGACCGTTACAGAGGGCAATGTTTGGAGAATCCGGTACAGAAGGACAGTTACAGTGAGCAGAGGTTGGAGACTGGTGTGCAGAAAGATCTTACAGAGAGCAGATGTTGGAGACTGGGGAGCAAAACGACTGTTGTAGAGAGCAGAGTTTGGAGATGGGGTGCAGAATATCATTGCAGAGAGTAGAAGTTGGAGACTGGGGTTCTGAAGGCCTCTTAAAGAGGGCAGAGTTTGAAGACTGGGATACAGAAGGCCTATTACAGAGAGCAGAGTTTAGAGTCTGGGTGCAGAAGGACTGTTACAGACAGCAGAGTTTTCATACTGGGTTTCCGAAGGGTCTTACAGAGAGTAGAGTTTGGAGACTGAGGTAGAGAAGGACTGTTACTAAGAGCAGAGGTTGGAGACTGGGTGCAGATGGATTATTGCGGAGAGCAGAAATTTCAGACTGAGGGACACAAGAACTGTTGCAGAGAGAAGATGTTGTAGACTAGGTTACACAAGGACTGTTACAGCGAGCACAGGTATGAGACTGGGGTGCAAAAGGATCGTTGCAGAGAGCAGAGGTTGGAGACTGGGGTGTAGATGGACTGACACAGAGAGCAGAGTTTGGAGACTGGGGTGTAGAAGGACTGTTGCAGAAAATAGAGTTTGGAAACTGGGGTGCAGAAGGACCGTTGCAGAGAGCAGAGTTTGGAGATAGGTTCCAGAAAAACTGTTACAGCGAGCAGGGGTTGGAGACTGGTGTGCAAAAGGATCTTACACAGAGCAGTGGTAGGAGACTGGGGTGCACAAGGACTGTTTCAGAGTGAAGAGGTAGGAGACTGGGGTGCAGAAGGATCGTTGCAGAGAGTAGAGGTTGGAGACTGGGGTGCAGAAGGCCTCTTACAGAGAGCAGAGGTTGGAGGCTGGGATGCAGAAGGCCTGTTACAGAGAGCAGAGGGTGGAGACTGGGGTGCAGAAGGACTGTTACAGAGAGCAGAGTTTGCAGACTGGGTTTCAGAAGGTCTTACAGAGAGCAGAGGTAGGAGACAGAGGTACAGAAAGACTCTTACAGAGAGCAGAGGTTGGAGACTGGGGTGTAGAAGGACTGTTTAAGAGAGCAGATGTTAGAGACTTTTGCACAGAAGGATTGTTGCATAGAGCAGAGATTGGAGATTGAGGTACAGAAGAACTGTTGCAGAGAGCAGAGGTTGGAGACTGGGTTGCACAAGGACTGTTGCAACTAGCAGAGGTTGGAGACTGGGGTGCAGAAGGATCGTTGCAGAGAGCAGAGGCTGGAGACTGGGGTGCAGGTGGACTGATACAGAGAGCAGAGGTTGGAGACTGGGGTGCAGAAGGCCTGTTACAGAGCAGAGTTTGGAGACTGGGGTGCATAAGGATATTACACGAGAGCAACGTTTGGAGACTGAGGTGCAGAAGGACCCTTGCAAAGAGCAGAGGTTTGAGACTAAGGTGCAGAAGGATATTACAGAGAGAAGAGGTTGGAGAATGGGGTGCAGAAAAACTTTTGCTGAGAGCAGAGGTTTTAGACTGGGGTGTCAAAAGGACTGTTGCAGAGTGTAGAGGTTGGAGATTGGGGTCCAGAAAAACTTTTACAGAGAGCAGAGTTTGGAGACTAGGGTGGAGAAGGACTGTTGCAGAGAGCAGATGCTAGAGACTGGGGTGCAAAAGGAAAGTTGCAGAGATCAGCGTATGGAGACTGGGGTGCAGAGGTATCCTTGGGGTGAGCAGAGTATGGAGAATGGGGTATAGAAAGACTGTTACAGAGAGCAGAGGTAAGAGACTAGGGTTTAGAAGAATTTTTTCAGAGAGTAGACATTGGAGACTTGGGTGAAGAAGAACTGTTGCATAGAGCAGAGGATGGAGACTGAGAAGCAAAAGTCGGTTACAGAAAGCATGTTTTGAAGACTGGGGTGCAGAAGGACTGTTACAGAGAGCAGACTTTGGAGACTGGGGTGCAGAAGGATCGTTACACAGAGCAGAGTTTGGAGACTGGGGTGCATAAGGACCCTTACGAAGAACAGCGGTTTGAGACTGCGGTACAGAAGGACTGTTACAGAGAGCAGAGGTTGGAGACTGGGGTGCAAAAGAACTGATGTAGAGACCAGAGGTTGGAGATTTGGGTGCTGAAGGATAGTCGGGGCGAGTAGAGTATGGAGACTGCGGTGTAGAAGGTCTGTTGTAGAGAGTAGAGTTTGGAGACTGCGGTATAGAAAAACTTTTTCAGAGAGCAGACGTTGGAGACTGGGGTGCAGAAGGAACGTTGGTGGGAGCAGAGTATGGAGACTGGGGTCTAGAAATACTGTTACAGAGAGCAGAGGTCGGAGACTGGGGTGTAGAAGGATTGTTTCAGAGAGCAGATGTTGGAGACTTGAGTGCAGAAGGACTGTTGCATAGAACAGAGTTTGGAGACTGAGGTACAGAAGGACTGTGAAAAAGAGCAGAGGTTGGAGACTGGGGTGCAGAAGGATTATTGCAGAGAGCAGAGTTTTAAGACTGAGGTACAGAAGAACTGTTGCAGAGAGCAGATGTTGGAGATTGGGGTTCAGAAGGACTTTTGCAGCGAGCAGAGTATTGAGACTAGGGTGCAGAAGGATTGTTGCAGAGAGCAGAGGTTGGAGACTGGGGTGCAGATGGACGGTTGCAGAAAGCAGAGTTTGGAGACTGAGGTGAAGAAGGAGTGTAAAGAGAGGAGAGGTTGGTTACTGGGGTGCAGAAGGACTGATACAGAAAGCAGAGGTTGGAGACTGGGGTGCCGAAGGACTGTTGCAGAGAGCAGAGTTTGGAGACTGGGTGAAGAAGGACTGTTGCAGAGAGCAGATTTTGAAGCCTTGGGTGCAAAAGGATTGGTGGTGAGAGCAGAGTATGGAGACTGGGGTGTAGAAGTACTGTTGCAGAGAACAGAGTTTGGAGACTGAGGTGCAGAAGGACCATTGCAGAAAGCAGAGTTTGGAGACTGGGTTTTAGAAGGATCCCACAGAGAGCAGAGTTTGGACACTGAGGTGCAGAAGTACTGTTGCAGAGAGAAGAGGTTGGAGATTGGGGCGCAGAAGTACTTTTGCAGAGAACAGAGGTTGGATTCTGAGGTGCAGAAAGAATGTTACAGAGAGCAGAGGTTGGAGACTGGTGTGCAGAACGACTGATACATTATGCAGAGTTTGGAGACTCGGGTGGAGAAGAACTGTTACAGACAGCAGAGGTTGGAGACTGTAGTACAAAAGGACTGTTACAGAGAGCAGAGGTTGAAGACTGGGGAGCAGAGGAATTGTTGCAGAGAGCAGAGGTTGCAGAGTGAGGTGCAGAAGGACTGTTACAGAGAGCAAAGTTTGGAGACTGTGGTGAAGAAGGACTGATACAGAAAGCAGAGGTTAGAGACTGGGGTGTAGAAAAACTGTTGCAGACAGCAGAGTTTGGAGACTGGGTTGGAGAAGGACTGTTGAAGACAGCAGATGTTGGAGACTGGGGTGCAGAAGGAATGTTGCAGAGAGAAGAAATTAGAGACTTGGGTGCATACGGACTATTGCCGAGAGCAGAGGTTGCAGTCTGAGGTGCAGAAAGACTCATACAGACAGCAGAGTTTCGAGAATGTGGTGCAAAAAGACTGATACAGAAAGCAGAGGTTGAAGAATGAGGTGCAGAAAGACCCTTATAGCGAACAGAGTTTTGAGACTGCGGTACAGAAGGACTGTTACAGAGAGCAGAGGTTTTAGACTGGGTGCAGAGTAACTATTGTAGAGATCAGATATTGAAGACTAGGGTGCAGAAGGACCATTGCAGAAAGCAGAGGTTGGAGACTGGGTTTCAGAAGGATCTTACAGAGAGCAGGATTTAGACACTGAGGTGCATAAGGACTATTGCAGAGAGCAGAGGTTGGAGATTGAGGCACAGTAGGACTGTTGCAGAGAACAGAGGTTGGAGTCTGAGGTGCAGAAGGACTGTTACAGAGAGCAGAGTTTGGAGACTGGGCTTCAGAATGACTGATACATAACGCAGTGTTTGGAGACTCGGGTGCAGAAGGACCGTTACAGAGAGCAGAGGTTGGAGACTGCAGTATAGAAGGACTGTTACAGAGAGCAGAGGTGGAAGACTGGGGTGAAGAAGGATTGTTGCAGAGAGCAGAGGTCGCAGAGTCAGGTGCAGACGGACTGTTACAGAGAGCAGAGTTTGGATACTGTGGTGCAGAAGCACTGATACAGAAAGCAGAGTTTGGAAACTGGGGTGAAGAAGCACCCTTACAGAGGACAGTGTTTGAAGACTGCGGTACAGAAGAACTCTGTTTGAGAATAAGGTTGGAGACTGGGGTGCAGAGGGACCATTGCAGAGAGTAGTGGTTGGAGACTGGGGTGCAGAAGGAATGTTACAGAGAGTAGAATTTGGAAAATGGGTTACAGAAGGATCTTCCAGAGAGCAGAGGTTTGAGACTGTGTTTTAGAGAGACTTTTGCAGAGCAGACGTTGGAGACTGAGGTGCAGAAAGATCGTTGCAGAGAGCAGATTATGGAGACTGGGGTATAGAAGGACTGTTACAGAGAGCAGAGTTTGGATACTGGGGTGTAGAAGGACTGTTGCAGAAAGCAGATGTTGAATACTGAGGTGCAGAAGGACTGTTTCAGAGAGCAGAATTTGGAATCATGGGTGCAGAAGGACTGAAACAGAGAGCAGAGATTTGAGACTGAGGTGCAGAAGGAATGTTACAGATAGCAGAGGTTGGAGACTGGTGTGCAGAAGGACTGATACCGAAAGCAGAGGTGAGATACTGGGGTCCAGAAGGACAGTTATAGAAAGCAGAGGTTGGAGACTGCAGTACAGAAGGACTCTTACAGAGAGCAGATGATGCAGACTGTGGTGCAGAAGGACTGTTGCTGAGAACAGAAGTTGGAGACTGGGGTGCATAAGGACGATTGCTGAGAGCAGAGGATAATGACTAATGTGCAGAAGGATTGTTACAGAGAGCATGGTTTGGAGACTGGGGTGCAGAATGACTGTGACAGAGAGCAGAGGTTGGAGAGTGAGGTTGAGAAGGACTGTTGAAGAGAGCAGATGTTGGAGATTGGGGTGCAAAAAGACTGTTGCAGAGAGCAGAGGTTGGAGACTTAGGTGTAGAAGGACTGTTACAGAGTGTAGATGTTTGAGACTGGGGTGCAAAAGAATTGTTGTAGAGAGCAGAAATTGGAGACTGAGGTAAAGAAAGATCATTGAAGAGAAAAGAGGTTAGAGACTGGGGTGCAGAAGCATCGTTACACAGAGCAGAGGTTTGAGACTGGAGTGCAAAAGGACTTTTACAGAGAGCACAGGTAGGAGACTCGGGTGCAGAAGTAATGTTGCAGAGAGCAGAAGTTGGAGACGGGTTGCAGGAGGACTTTTGCAGAAAGCAGAGGTTTAAGACTTAAGTGCAGAAAGATTGTTAAAGAGAGCGGAGGTTGGAGTCTGAGGTGAAGGAGGACTTATAGAGAAAGCAGATATTGGAGACTGGAGTGAAGAAGGACGGATAAAAGAGAAGAGTTTGGAGACTCAGGTACAGAAGGACTGCTATAGAGAGCAGAGGTTGGAGACTGGGGTGGAGCAGGATCATGGCCGAGAGCAGAGTTTGGAGACTTATGTGCAGAAGGATCGTTGAAGAGAGCAGAGGTTCGAGACTTGGGTGCAAAAAGATCGTTACAGAGAGCAGAATTTGGAGACTGGGGTGCAGAAAGACTTTTACAGAGAGCACCGTTTGGAAACTGGGGTGCAGAAGGAATGTTGCAGAGAGCAGAGTTTGGAGTCTTGGGTGCAGAAGGACTGTTGCAGAAAGCAGAGTTTGGAGACTGAGGTGAAGAAGGATTGTTGCAGAGAGCAGAGGTTAAAGAGGGGTGCAGAAAGACTGCTACAGATAGCAGACCTTGGAGACTGGGTTTCAGTACGATCTTACAGAGAAAAGAGTTTGGAGACTGCGGTGCAGAAGGACTGTTACAGAGAGCGCATGTTTGAGACTGGGGTGCAGAGGGATCATTACCGAGAGCAGAGGTTGGAGACTGGGGTGCAGACGGACTATTACAGAGAGCATAGGTTTGATACTGGGGTGCAGAAGAAATTTTGCAGAGAGCAGAGGTAGGAGACTGGGATTCAGAAGGACTGTTGCTGAAAGCAGCGGTTGGAGACTGAGGTGTAGAAGGACTGTTACAGAGAGCAGAGGTTGGAATCTGGCGTGCAGAAGGACTGACAAAGAAAGCAGATGTTGGAGACTGGGGGGCAGAAAGACCATTACAGAGAGCAGAAGTTGGAGACTCTGGTACAGAAGGGCTATTACAGAGAGCAGAGTTTGGAGACTGGGGTGTAGAAGGACTGTCGCAGAAAACAAAGTTTGGAGACTGGGGTGCAGAAAGACCATTGCAGAGAGCAGAATTTAGAGATAGGTTCCAAAAGGACTGTTAGAGCGAACAGGGGTTGGAGACTGGTGTGCAGAATGATCTTAGAGAGAGTAGAGGTAGGAGACTGGGGTGGAGAAGGACTGTTTTAGAGAGAAGGGGTAGGAGACTGGGGTGCAGAAGGATCATTGCAGAGAGTAGAGCTTGGAGACTGGCGTGCAGAAGGCCTGTTTGAGAGAGCAGAGGTTAGAGACTGGGGTGCAGAAGGACTGTTACAGAGAGCAGAGTTTGCAGACTGAGTTTCAGAATGGTCTTACAGAGAGCAGAGGTAGGAAACAGAGGTACAGAAAGACTGTTACAGAGAGCAGAGTTTGGAGACTTGGGTACAGAGGAATTGTTGCAGAGAGCAGATTTTTCAGACTGAGGTACAGAAGAACTTTTGCATAGAGCAGACGTTGGAGACTGGATT
>NW_027523749.1:0-41597 GCF_052094955.1 Ictidomys tridecemlineatus | reverse complement strand
GTTTCTTTGCTATTGATGTAGCCCTAAGCAGAGACTTGTGAAAATCACTTTCATGGAAAGGGGTTGCCAAGCTTCCAAAAAACTACGAGTTGCCTGAAATCTCAGCCAACATTTTTTCACCCAATCTTGATGATACTTTCAGGTAATGATCAGTACACCAAAACCACTTGGGTCACCAAATTTCGTTCTTCTAGGTTAAACCGTTCGTTTGCAGTAACCGTTTTCATTTTTAGGTTTCACTGTTTTCTCCTATAGGGATACATGTATTTGGAACTCTAAATCAAACACGGTTTGTGCTAGCTCTTTGAAACTTGACACAATAAAGCAGTTTCAAGTTCTATCTCTATGGTTTGTTTGCTATTGATGTAGCCCTAAGAAGAGACTGGCGAAAATCACTTTCATGGAAAGGGGTTGCCAAGCTTCCAGAAAACTACGAGTTGCCTGAAATCTCAGCCAACATTTTTTTACCCAATCTTGATGATTCTTTCAGGTAATGATCAGTACACCAAAACCACTTGGGTCACCAAATTTCGTTCTTCTAGGTTAAACCGTTCGTTTGCAGTAACCGTTTTCATTTTTAGGTTTCACTGTTTTCTCCTATAGGGATACATGTATTTGGAACTCTAAATCAAACACGGTTTGTGCTAGCTCTTTGAAACTTGACACAATAAAGCAGTTTCAAGTTCTATCTCTATGGTTGTTTGCTGTTGATGTATCCCTAAGCAGAGAATTGCGAAAATCACTTTCATGGAAAGGGGTTGCCAAGCTTCCAAAAAACTACGAGTTGCCTGAAATCTCAGCAAACATTTTTTCACCCAATCTTGATGATTCTTTCAGGTAATTATCAGTACACCAAAACCACTTGGCTCACCAAATTTTGTTTTTCTAGGTTAAACCGTTCGTTTGCAGTAACCGGTAACATTTTTAGGTTTCACTCTGTTTTCTCCTATAGGGATATATGTATTTGGAACTCTAAATCAAACACGGTTTGTGGTAGCTCTTTGGTACTTGACACAATGAAGCAGTTTCAAGTTCTGTCTCTATGGTTTGTTTGCTGTTGATGTAGCCCTAATCAGCGACTGGCGAAAATCACTTTCATGGAAAGGGGTTGCCAAGCTTCCAAAAAACTACGAGTTGCCTGAAATCTCAGCAAACATTTTTTCACCCAATCTTGATGATTCTTTCAGGTAATGATCAGTACACCAAAACCACTTGGCTCACCAAATTTCGTTCTTCTAGGTTAAACAGTTCGTTTGCAGTAACCATTTTCATTTTTATGTTTCACTGTTTTCTTCTATAGGGATACATGTATTTGGAACTCTAAATCAAACACGGTTTGTGCTAGCTCTTTGGAACTTGACACAATAAAGCAGTTTCAAGTTCTGTCTCTATGGTTTGTTTGCTGTTGATGTAGCCCTAATCAGCGACTGGCGAAAATCACTTTCATGGAAAGGGGTTGCCAAGCTTCCAAAAAACTACGAGTTGCCTGAAATCTCAGCAAACATTTTTTCACCCAATCTTGATGATTCTTTCAGGTAATGATCAGTACACCAAAACCACTTGGCTCACCAAATTTCGTTCTTCTAGGTTAAACCGTTCGTTTGCAGTAACCGTTTACATTTTTAGGTTTCACTCTGTTTTCTCCTATAGGGATACATGTATTTGGAACTCTAAATCAAACACGGTTTGTGCTAGCTCTTTGAAACTTGACACAATAAAGCAGTTTCAAGTTCTATCTCTATGGTTTGTTTGCTGTTGATGTAGCCCTAAGCAGAGACTGGCGAAAATCACTTTCATGGAAAGGGGTTGCCAAGCTTCCAAAAAACTACGAGTTGCCTGAAATCTCAGCCAACATTTTTTCACCCAATCTTGATGATTCTTTCAGGTAATGATCAGTACACCAAAACCACTTGGCTCACCAAATTTCGTTCTTCTAGGTTAAACCATTCGTTTGCAGTAACCGTTTTCATTTTTAGGTTTCGCTCTGTTTTCTCCTATAGGGATACATGTATTTGGAACTCTAAATCAAACACGGTTTGTGCTAGCTCTTTGAAACTTGACACAATAAAGCAGTTTCAAGTTCTATCTCTATGGTTTGTTTGCTGTTGATGTAGCCCTAAGCAGAGACTGGCGAAAATCCCTTTCATGGAAAGGGGTTGCCAAGCTTCC
Source organism: Ictidomys tridecemlineatus (assembly GCF_052094955.1). Lineage (NCBI taxonomy): Eukaryota > Metazoa > Chordata > Mammalia > Rodentia > Sciuridae > Ictidomys > Ictidomys tridecemlineatus. The sequence continues at coordinate 39,428 of NW_027523749.1, read as the reverse complement.
AAAAAACTACGAGTTGCCTGAAATCTCAGCAAACATTTTTTCACCCAATCTTGATGATTCTTTCAGGTAATGATCAGTACACCAAAACCACTTGGCTCACCATATTTCGTTCTTCTAGGTTAAACTGTTCGTTTGCATTAACCGTTTTCATTATTAGGTTTCACTCTGTTTTCTCCTAAGGGGATACATGTATTTGGAACTCTAAGTCAAACACGGTTTGTGCTAGCTCTTTGAAACTTGACACAATAAAGCAGTTTCAAGTTCTATCTCTATGGTTTGTTTGCTGTTGATGTAGCCCTAAGCAGAGAGTGGAGAAAATCACTTTCATGGAAATGGGTTGCCAAGCTTCCAAAAAACTACGAGTTGCCTGAAATCTCAGCGAACATTTTTTCACCCAATCTTGATGATTCTTTCAGGTAATGATCAGTACACCAAAACCACTTGGGTCACCAAATTTCGTTTTTCTAGGTTAAACCGATCGTTTGCAGTAACCGTTTTCATTTTTAGGTTTCACTCTGTTTTGTCCTATAGAAATACATGTACTTGGAACTCTAAATCAAACACGGTTTGTGCTAGCTCTTTGAAACTTGACACAATAAAGCAGTTTCAAGTTCTATCTCTATGGTTTCTTTGCTATTGATGTAGCCCTAAGCAGAGACTTGTGAAAATCACTTTCATGGAAAGGGGTTGCCAAGCTTCCAAAAAACTACGAGTTGCCTGAAATCTCAGCCAACATTTTTTCACCCAATCTTGATGATACTTTCAGGTAATGATCAGTACACCAAAACCACTTGGGTCACCAAATTTCGTTCTTCTAGGTTAAACCGTTCGTTTGCAGTAACCGTTTTCATTTTTAGGTTTCGCTCTGTTTTCTCCTATATGGATACATGTATTTGGAACTCTAAATCAAACACGGTTTGTGCTAGCTCTTTGAAACTTGACACAATAAAGCAGTTTCAAGTTCTATCTCTATGGTTTGTTTGCTGTTGATGTAGCCCTAAGCAGAGACTGGCGAAAATCACTTTCATGGAAAGGGGTTGCCAAGCTTCCAAAAAACTACGAGTTGCCTGAAATCTCAGCCAACATTTTTTTACCCAATCTTGATGATTCTTTCAGGTAATGATCAGTACACCAAAACCACTTGGGTCACCAAATTTCGTTCTTCTAGGTTAAACCGTTCGTTTGCAGTAACCGTTTTCATTTTTAGGTTTCACTGTTTTCTCCTATAGGGATACATGTATTTGGAACTCTAAATCAAACACGGTTTGTGCTAGCTCTTTGAAACTTGACACAATAAAGCAGTTTCAAGTTCTATCTCTATGGTTTGTTTGCTGTTGATGTAGCCCTAAGCAGAGACTGGCGAAAATCACTTTCATGGAAAGGGGTTGCCAAGCTTCCAAAAAACTACGAGTTGCCTGAAATCTCAGGAAACATTTTTTCACCCAATCTTGATGATTCTTTCAGGTAATTATCAGTACACCAAAACCACTTGGCTCACCAAATTTTGTTCTTCTAGGTTAAACCATTCGTTTGCAGTAACCGGTAACATTTTTAGGTTTCACTCTGTTTTCTCCTATAGGGATATATGTATTTGGAACTCTAAATCAAACACGGTTTGTGGTAGCTCTTTGGTACTTGACACAATGAAGCAGTTTCAAGTTCTGTCTCTATGGTTTGTTTGCTGTTGATGTAGCCCTAATCAGCGACTGGCGAAAATCACTTTCATGGAAAGGGGTTGCCAAGCTTCCAAAAAACTACGAGTTGCCTGAAATCTCAGCCTACATTTTTTCACCCAATCTTGATGATTCTTTCAGGTAATGATCAGTACACCAAAACCACTTGGCTCACCAAATTTCGTTCTTCTAGGTTAAACCATTCGTTTGCAGTAACCGTTTTCATTTTTAGGTTTCGCTCTGTTTTCTCCTATAGGGATACATGTATTTGGAACTCTAAATCAAACACGGTTTGTGCTAGCTCTTTGAAACTTGACACAATAAAGCAGTTTCAAGTTCTATCTCTATGGTTTCTTTGCTATTGATGTAGCCCTAAGCAGAGACTTGTGAAAATCACTTTCATGGAAAGGGGTTGCCAAGCTTCCAAAAAACTACGAGTTGCCTGAAATCTCAGCCAACATTTTTTCACCCAATCTTGATGATACTTTCAGGTAATGATCAGTACACCAAAACCACTTGGGTCACCAAATTTCGTTCTTCTAGGTTAAACCGTTCGTTTGCAGTAACCGTTTTCATTTTTAGGTTTCGCTCTGTTTTCTCCTATATGGATACATGTATTTGGAACTCTAAATCAAACACGGTTTGTGCTAGCTCTTTGAAACTTGACACAATAAAGCAGTTTCAAGTTCTATCTCTATGGTTTGTTTGCTATTGATGTAGCCCTAAGAAGAGACTGGCGAAAATCACTTTCATGGAAAGGGGTTGCCAAGCTTCCAGAAAACTACGAGTTGCCTGAAATCTCAGCCAACATTTTTTTACCCAATCTTGATGATTCTTTCAGGTAATGATCAGTACACCAAAACCACTTGGGTCACCAAATTTCGTTCTTCTAGGTTAAACCGTTCGTTTACAGTAACCGTTTTCATTTTTAGGTTTCACTGTTTTCTCCTATAGGGATACATGTATTTGGAACTCTAAATCAAACACGGTTTGTGCTAGCTCTTTGAAACTTGACACAATAAAGCAGTTTCAAGTTCTATCTCTATGGTTTGTTTGCTGTTGATGTATCCCTAAGCAGAGAATGGCGAAAATCACTTTCATGGAAAGGGGTTGCCAAGCTTCCAAAAAACTACGAGTTGCCTGAAATCTCAGCAAACATTTTTTCACCCAATCTTGATGATTCTTTCAGGTAATTATCAGTACACCAAAACCACTTGGCTCACCAAATTTTGTTTTTCTAGGTTAAACCGTTCGTTTGCAGTAACCGGTAACATTTTTAGGTTTCACTCTGTTTTCTCCTATAGGGATATATGTATTTGGAACTCTAAATCAAACACGGTTTGTGGTAGCTCTTTGGTACTTGACACAATGAAGCAGTTTCAAGTTCTGTCTCTATGGTTTGTTTGCTGTTGATGTAGCCCTAATCAGCGACTGGCGAAAATCACTTTCATGGAAAGGGGTTGCCAAGCTTCCAAAAAACTACGAGTTGCCTGAAATCTCAGCAAACATTTTTTCACCCAATCTTGATGATTCTTTCAGGTAATGATCAGTACACCAAAACCACTTGGCTCACCAAATTTCGTTCTTCTAGGTTAAACAGTTCGTTTGCAGTAACCATTTTCATTTTTATGTTTCACTGTTTTCTTCTATAGGGATACATGTATTTGGAACCCTAAATCAAACACGGTTTGTGCTAGCTCTTTGAAACTTCACACAATAAAGCAGTTTCAAGTTCTATCTCTATGGTTTGTTTGCTGTTGATGTAGCCCTAAGCAGAGACTGGCGAAAATCACTTTCATGGAAAGGGGTTTCCAAGCTTCCAAAAAAATACGAGTTGCCTGAAATCTCAGCAAACATTTTTTCACCCAATCTTGATGATTCTTTCAGGTAATTATCAGTACACCAAAACCACTTGGCTCACCAAATTTCGTTCTTCTAGGTTAAACCGTTCGTTGGCAGTAACCGTTTTCATTTTTAGGTTTCACTCTGTTTTCTCCTATAGGGATACATGTATTTGGAACTCTAAATCAAACACGGTTTGTGGTAGCTCTTTGGAACTTGACACAATAAAGCAGTTTCAAGTTCTGTCTCTATGGTTTGTTTGCTGTTGATGTAGCCCTAATCAGCGACTGGCGAAAATCACTTTCATGGAAAGGGGTTGCCAAGCTTCCCAAAAACTACGAGTTGCCTGAAATCTCAGCAAACATTTTTTCACCTAATTTTGATGATTCTTTCAGGTAATGATCAGTACACCAAAACCACTTGGCTCACCAAATTTAGTTCTTCTAGGTTAAACCGTTCGTTTGCAGTAACCATTTTCATTTTTAGGTTTCACTGTTTTCTTCTATAGGGATACATGTATTTGGAACCCTAAATCAAACACGGTTTGTGCTAGCTCTTTGAAACTTGACACAATAAAGCAGTTTCAAGTTCTATCTTTATGGTTTGTTTGCTGTTGATGTAGCCCTAAGCAGAGACTGGCGAAAATCACTTACATGGAAAGGGGTTGCCAAGCTTCCAAAAAACTACGAGTTGCCTGAAATCTCAGCTAACATTTTTTCACCCAATCTTGAATATTCTTTCAGGTAATGATCAGTACACCAAAACCACTTGGCTCACCAAATTTCGTTCTTCTAGGTTAAACCATTCGTTTGCAGTAACCGTTTTCATTTTTAGGTTTCGCTCTGTTTTCTCCTATAGGGATACATGTATTTGGAACTCTAAATCAAACACGGTTTGTGCTAGCTCTTTGAAACTTGACACAATAAAGCAGTTTCAAGTTCTATCTCTATGGTTTGTTTGCTGTTGATGTAGCCCTAAGCAGAGACTGGCGAAAATCCCTTTCATGGAAAGGGGTTGCCAAGCTTCCAAAAAACTACGATTTGCCTGAAATCTCAGCAAACATTTTTTCACCCAATCTTGATGATTCTTTCAGGTAATGATCAGTCCACCAAAACCACTTGGCTCACCATATTTCGTTCTTCTAGGTTAAACTGTTCGTTTGCAGTAACCGTTTTCATTTTTAGGTTTCACTCTGTTTTCTCCTATAGGGATACATGTATTTGGAACTCTAAATCAAACACGGTTTGTGCTAGCTCTTTGAAACTTGACACAATAAACAGTTTCAAGTTCTATCTCTATCGTTTGTTTGCTGTTGATGTAGCCCTAAGCAGAGACTGGCGAAAATCACTTTAATGGAAAGGGGTTGCCAATCTTCCAAAAAAGTACGAGTTGCCTAAAATCTCAGCAAACATTTTTTCATCCAAACTTGATGATTCTATCAGGTAATGATCAGTACACCAAAACCACTTCACTCACCAAATTTCGTTCTTCTAGGTTAAACCATTCATTTGCAGTAACCGTTTTCATTTTTAGGTTTCACTCTGTTTTCTCCTATAGGGATACATGTATTTGAAACTCTAAATCAAACACGGTTTGTGCTAGCTTTTTGAAACTTGACACAATAAAGCAGTTTCAAGTTTTATGTCTATGGTTTGTTTGCTGTTGATGTAGCCCTAAGCAGAGACTGGCGAAAATCACTTTCATGGAAAGGGGTTTCCAAGCTTCCAAAAAACTACGAGTTGCCTGAAATCTCAGCGAACATTTTTTCACCCAATCTTGATGATTCTTTCAGGTAATGATCAGTACACCAAAACCACTTGGGTCACCAAATTTCGTTCTTCTAGGTTTAACCGTTCATTGGCAGTAACCGTTTTCATTTTTAGGTTTCACTCTGTTTTGTCCTATAGAAATACATGTACTTGGAACTCTAAATCAAACACGGTTTGTGCTAGCTCTTTGAAACTTGACACAATAAAGCAGTTTCAAGTTCTATCTCTATGGCTTCTTTGCTATTGATGTAGCCCTAAGCAGAGACTGGCGAAAATCACTTTCATGGAAAGGGGTTGCCAAGCTTTCAAAAAACTATGAGTTGCCTGAAATCTCAGCCAACATTTTTTCACCCAATCTTGATGATACTTTCAGGTAATGATCAGTACACCAAAACCACTTGGTTCACCAAATTTCGTTCTTCTAGGTTAAACCGTTCGTTTGCAGTAACCGTTTTCATTATTAGCTTTCACTCTGTATTCTCCTATGGGGATACATGTATTTGGAACTCTAAGTCAAACACGGTTTGTGCTAGCTCTTTGAAACTTGACACAATAAAGCAGGTTCAAGTTCTATCTCTATGGTTTGTTTGCTGTTGATGTAGCCCTAAGCAGAGAGTGGAGAAAATCACTTTCATGGAAAGGGGTTGCCAAGCTTCCAAAAAACTACGAGTTGCCTGAAATCTCAGCAAACATTTTTTCACCCAATCTTGATGATTCTTTCAGGTAATGATCGGTACACCAAAACAACTTGGTTCACCAAATTTGATTCTTCTAGGTTAAACCGTTCGTTTGCAGTAACCGTTTTCATTTTTAGGTTTCACTCTGTTTTCTCCTATAGGGATACATGTATTTGGAACACTAAATCAAACACGGTTTGTGCTAGCTCTTTGAAACTTGACACAATAAAGCAGTTTCAATTTCTATCTCTATGGTTTGTTTGCTGTTGATGTAGCCCTAAGCAGAGACAGGCGAAAATCACTTTCATGAAAGGGGTTGCCAAGCTTCCAAAAAAATATCAGTTTCCTGAAATCTCAGCCAACATTTTTTCACCCAATCTTGATGATTCTTTCAGGTAATGATCAGTACACCAAAACCACTTGGCTCACCAAATTTCGTTCTTCTAGGTAAAACCGTTCGTTTGCAGTAACCGATTTCATTTTTAGGTTTCACTGTTTTCTTCTATAGGGATACATGTATTTGGAACCCTATATCAAACACGGTTTGTGCTAGCTCTTTGAATCTTGACACAATAAAGCAGTTTCAAGTTCTATCTCTATGGTTTGTTTGCTGTTGATGTAGCCCTAAGAAGAGACTGGAGAAAATCACTTTCATGGAAAAGGGTTGCCAAGCTTCCAAAAAATTATGAGTTCCCTGAAATCTCAGCAAGCATTTTTTCACCCAATCTTGATGATTCTTTCAGGTAATTATCAGTACACCAAAACCACTTGGCTCACCAAATTTCGTTCTTCTAGGTTAAACCGTTCGTTTGCAGTAACCGTTTTCATTTTAGGTTTCACTTTTTTTTCTCCTATAGGGATACATGTATTTGGAACTCTAAATCAAACACGGTTTTTGGTAGCTCTTTGGAACTTGACACAATAAAGCAGTTTCAAGTTCTATCTCTATGGTTTGTTGGCTGTTGATGTAGCCCTAATCAGCGACTGGCGAAAATCACTTTCATGGAAAGGGGTTGCCAAGCTTCCAAAAAACTACGAGTTGCCTGAAATCTCAGCCAACATTTTTTCACCCAATCTTGATGATTCTTTCAGGTAATGATCAGTACACCAACACCACTTGGCTCACCAAATTTCGTTATTCTAGGTTAAACCGTTCGTTTGCAGTAACCGTTATTATTTTTAGGTTTCACTCTGTTTTCTCCTATAGGGATACATGTATTTGGAACTCTAAATCAAACACGGTTTGTGCTAGCTCTTTGAAACTTGACACAATAAAGCAGTTTCAAGTTCTATCTCTATGGTTTGTTTGCTGTTGATGTAGCCCTAAGCAGAGACTTGCGAAAATCACTTTCATTTAAAGGGGTTGCCAAGCTTCCAAAAAACTACGAGTTGCCTGAACTCAGGCAACATTTTTGCACCCAATCTTGATGATTCTTTCAGGTAATGATCAGTACACCAAAACCACTTGGCTCACCAAATTTCGTTCTGCTAGGTTAAACCGTTCGTTTGCAGTAACCGTTTTCATTTTTAGGTTTCACTCTGTTTTCTCCTATAGGGATACATGTATTTGGAACTCTAAATCAAACACGGTTTGTGCTAGCTCTTTGAATCTTGACACAATAAAGCAGTTTCCAGTTCTATCTCTATGGTTTGTTTGCTGTTCATGTAGCCCTAAGCAGAGACTGGCGAAAATCACTTTCATGGAAAGGGGTTGCCAAGCTTCCAAAAAACTACGAGTTGCCTGAAATCTCAGCAAACATTTTTTCACCCAATCTTGATGATTCTTTCAGGTAATGATCAGTACACCAAAACCACTTGGCTCATCAAATTTCGTTCTTCTAGGTTAAACCGTTCGTTTGCAGTAACCATTTTCATTTTTAGGTTTCACTCTGTTTTCTCCTATAGGGATACATGTATTTGGAACTCTAAATTAAAAACGGTTTGTGCTAGCTCTTTGAAACTTGACACAATAAAGCAGTTTCAAGTTCTATCTCTATGGTTTGTTTGCTGTTGATGTAGCCCTAAGCAGAGACTGGCGAAAATCCCTTTCATGGAAAGGGGTTGCCAAGCTTCCAAAAAACTACGATTTGCCTGAAATCTCAGCCAACATTTTTTCACCCAATCTTGATGATTCTTTCAGGTAATGATCAGTCCACCAAAACCACTTGGCTCACCATATTTCGTTCTTCTAGGTTAAACTGTTCGTTTACAGTAACCGTTTTCATTTTTAGGTTTCACTCTGTTTTCTCCTATAGGGATACATGTATTTGGAACTCTAAATCAAACACGGTTTGTGCTAGCTCTTTGAAACTTGACACAATAAACAGTTTCAAGTTCTATCTCTATCGTTTGTTTGCTGTTGATGTAGCCCTAAGCAGAGACTGGCGAAAATCACTTTAATGGAAAGGGGTTGCCAATCTTCCAAAAAAGTACGAGTTGCCTAAAATCTCAGCAAACATTTTTTCATCCAAACTTGATGATTCTATCAGGTAATGATCAGTACACCAAAACCACTTCACTCACCAAATTTCGTTCTTCTAGGTTAAACCATTCATTTGCAGTAACCGTTTTCATTTTTAGGTTTCACTCTGTTTTCTCCTATAGGGATACATGTATTTGAAACTCTAAATCAAACACGGTTTGTGGTAGCTCTTTGAAACTTGACACAATAAAGCAGTTTCAAGTTTTATGTCTATGGTTTGTTTGCTGTTGATGTAGCCCTAAGCAGAGACTGGCGAAAATCACTTTCATGGAAAGGGGTTTCCAAGCTTCCAAAAAACTACGAGTTGCCTGAAATCTCAGCGAACATTTTTTCACCCAATCTTGATGATTCTTTCAGGTAATGATCAGTACACCAATACCACTTGGGTCACCAAATTTCGTTCTTCTAGGTTAAACCGATCGTTTGCAGTAACCGTTTTCATTTTTAGGTTTCACTCTGTTTTGTCCTATAGAAATACATGTACTTGGAACTCTAAATCAAACACGGTTTGTGCTAGCTCTTTGAAACTTGACACAATAAAGCAGTTTCAAGTTCTATCTCTATGGCTTCTTTGCTATTGATGTAGCCCTAAGCAGAGACTGGCGAAAATCACTTTCATGGAAAGGGGTTGCCAAGCTTTCAAAAAACTATGAGTTGCCTGAAATCTCAGCCAACATTTTTTCACCCAATCTTGATGATACTTTCAGGTAATGATCAGTACACCAAAACCACTTGGTTCACCAAATTTCGTTCTTCTAGGTTAAACCGTTCGTATGCAGTAACCGTTTTCATTATTAGGTTTCACTCTGTATTCTCCTATGGGGATACATGTATTTGGAACTCTAAGTCAAACACGGTTTGTGCTAGCTCTTTGAAACTTGACACAATAAAGCAGTTTCAAGTTCTATCTCTATGGTTTGTTTGCTGTTGATGTAGCCCTAAGCAGAGAGTGGAGAAAATCACTTTCATGGAAAGGGGTTGCCAAGCTTCCAAAAAACTACGAGTTGCCTGAAATCTCAGCAAACATTTTTTCACCCAATCTTGATGATTCTTTCAGGTAATGATCAGTACACCAAAACAACTTGGTTCACCAAATTTGATTCTTCTAGGTTAAACCGTTCGTTTGCAGTAACCGTTTTCATTTTTAGGTTTCACTCTGTTTTCTCCTATAGGGATACATGTATTTGGAACACTAAATCAAACACGGTTTGTGCTAGCTCTTTGAAACTTGACACAATAAAGCAGTTTCAATTTCTATCTCTATGGTTTGTTTGCTGTTGATGTAGCCCTACGCAGAGACAGGCGAAAATCACTTTCATGAAAGGGGTTGCCAAGCTTCCAAAAAAATATCAGTTTCCTGAAATCTCAGCCAACATTTTTTCACCCAATCTTGATGATTCTTTCAGGTAATGATCAGTACACCAAAACCACTTGGCTCACCAAATTTCGTTCTTCTAGGTAAAACCGTTCGTTTGCAGTAACCGATTTCATTTTTAGGTTTCACTGTTTTCTTCTATAGGGATACATGTATTTGGAACCCTATATCAAACACGGTTTGTGCTAGCTCTTTGAATCTTGACACAATAAAGCAGTTTCAAGTTCTATCTCTATGGTTTGTTTGCTGTTGATGTAGCCCTAAGAAGAGACTGGAGAAAATCACTTTCATGGAAAAGGGTTGCCAAGCTTCCAAAAAATTATGAGTTCCCTGAAATCTCAGCAAGCATTTTTTCACCCAATCTTGATGATTCTTTCAGGTAATTATCAGTACACCAAAACCACTTGGCTCACCAAATTTCGTTCTTCTAGGTTAAACCATTCGTTTGCAGTAACCGTTTTCATTTTAGGTTTCACTTTTTTTTCTCCTATAGGGATACATGTATTTGGAACTCTAAATCAAACACGGTTTTTGGTAGCTCTTTGGAACTTGACACAATAAAGCAGTTTCAAGTTCTATCTCTATGGTTTGTTTGCTGTTGATGTAGCCCTAATCAGCGACTGGCGAAAATCACTTTCATGGAAAGGGGTTGCCAAGCTTCCAAAAAACTACGAGTTGCCTGAAATCTCAGCCAACATTTTTTCGCCCAATCTTGATGATCCTTTCAGGTAATGATCAGTACACCAACACCACTTGGCTCACCAAATTTCGTTCTTCTAGGTTAAACCGTTCGTTTGCAGTAGCCGTTATTATTTTTAGGTTTCACTCTGTTTTCTCCTATAGGGATACATGTATTTGGAACTCTAAATCAAACACGGTTTGTGCTAGCTCTTTGAAACTTGACACAATAAAGCAGTTTCAATTTCTATCTCTATGGTTTGTTTGCTGTTGATGTAGCCCTAAGCAGAGACTTGCGAAAATCACTTTCATTTAAAGGGGTTGCCAAGCTTCCAAAAAACTACGAGTTGCCTGAACTCAGGCAACATTTTTGCACCCAATCTTGATGATTCTTTCAGGTAATGATCAGTACACCAAAACCACTTGGCTCACCAAATTTCGTTCTGCTAGGTTAAACAGTTCGTTTGCAGTAACCGTTTTCATTTTTAGGTTTCACTCTGTTTTTTCCTATAGGGATACATGTATTTGGAACTCTAAATTAAAAACGGTTTGTGCTAGCTCTTTGAAACTTGACACAATAAAGCAGTTTCAAGTTCTATCTCTATGGTTTGTTTGCTGTTGATGGAGCCTTAAGCAGAGACTGGCGAAAATCACTTTCATGGAAAGGGGTTGCCAAGCTTCCAAAAAACTACGAGCTGCCTGAAATCTCAGCCATCATTTTTTCACCCAATCTTCATGATTCTTTCAGGTAATGATCAGTACACCGAAACCACTTGGCTCACCAAATTTCATTCTTCTAGGTTAAACCGTTCGTTGCAATAACCGTTTTCATTTTTAGGTTTAACTCTGTTTTCTCCTATAGGGATACATGTATTTGGAACTCTAAATCAAACTCGGTTTGTGCTAGCTCTTTGAAACTTGACACAATAAAGCAGTTTCAAGTTCTATCTCTATAGTTTGTTTGTTGTTGATGTAGCCCTAAGCAGAGAGTGGCGAAAATCACTTTCATGGAAAGGGGTTGCCAAGCTTCCAAATGACTACAAGTTGCCTGAAATCTCAGCCAACATTTTTTCACCCAATCTTGATGATTCTTTCAGGAAATGATCAGTACACCAAAACCACTTGGCTCACCAAATTTCGTTGCTCTAGGTTAAACCGTTCGTTTGCAGTAACCGTTTTCATTTTTAGGTTTCACTCTGTTTTCTCCTATAGGGATACAGGTATTTGGAACTCTAAATGAAAAACGGTTTGTGCTAGCTCTTTGAAACTTGACACAATAAAGCTGTTTCAAGTTCTATCTCTATGGTTTGTTTGCTGTTGATGTAGCCCTAAGCAGAGAGTGGCGAAAATAACTTTCATGGAAAGGGGTTGCCAAGCTTCTAAATAACGACGAGTTGCCTGAAATCTCAGCAAACATTTTTTCACCCAATCTTGATGATTCTTTCAGGTAATGAACTGGACACCAAAACCACTAAGCTCACCAAGTTTCGTTCTTCTGGGTTAAACCGTTCGTTTGCAGTAACCGTTTTCATTTTTAGGTTTCACTCTGTTTTCTCCTATAGGGATACATGTATTTGGAACTCTAAATCAAACACGGTTTGTGCTAGCACTTTGAATCTTGACACAATAAAGCAGTTTCAAGTTCTCTCTCTATGGTTTGTTTGCTGTTGATGTAGCCCTAAGCAGAGACTGGCGAAAATCACTTTCATGGAAAGGGGTTGCGAAGCTTCCAAAAAACTACGAGTTGCCTGAAATCTCAGCAAACATTTTTTATCCCAATCTTGATGATTCTTTCAGGTAATGATCAGTACACCAAAACCACGAAGCTCATCAAGTTTCGTTCTTCTAGGTTAAACCGTTCGTTTGCAGTAACCGTTTTCATTTTTAGGTTTCACTCTGTTTTCTCCTATAGGGATAGATGTATTTGGAACACTAAATGAAAAACGGTTTGTGCTAGCTCTTTGAAACTTGACACAATAAAGCAGTTTCAAGTTCTATCTCTATGGTTTGTTTGCTGTTGATGTAGCCCTAAGCAGAGACTAGCGAAAATCACTTTCATGGAAAGGGGTTGCCAAGCTTCCAAAAATCTACCAGCTGCCTGAAATCTCAGCCATCATTTTTTCACCCAAACTTGATGATTCTTTCAGGTAATGATCAGTACACCAAAACCACTTGGCTCACCAAATTTCGTTCTTCTAGGCTAAACCGTTCGTTGCAGTAACCGTTTTCATTTTTAGGTTTCACTCTGTTTTCTCCTATAGGGATACATGTATTTGGAACTCTAAATCTAACTTGGTTTGTGCTAGCTCTTTGGAACTTGACACAATAAAGCAGTTTCAAGTTCTATCTCTATGGTTTGTTTGTTGTTGATGTAGCCCTAAGCAGAGAGTGGCGAAAATCACTTTCATGGAAAGGGGTTGCCAAGCTTCCAAATGACTACGAGTTGCCTGAAATCTCAGCCAACATTTTTTCACCCAATCTTGATGATTCTTTCAGGTAATGATCAGTACACCAAAACCACTTGGCTCACCAAATTTCGTTCTTATAGGTTAAACCGTTCGTTTGCAGTAACCGTTTTCATTTTTAGGTTTCACTCTGTTTTCTCCTATAGGGATACAGGTATTTGGAACTCTAAATGAAAAACGGTTTGTGCTAGCTCTTTGAAACTTGACACAATAAAGCAGTTTCAAGTTCTATCTCTATGGTTTGTTTGCTGTTGATGTAGCCCTAAGCAGAGAGTGGCGAAAATAACTTTCATGGAAAGAGGATGCCAAGCTTCCAAAAAACGAGGAGTTGCCTGAAATCTCAGCAAACATTTTTTCACCCAATCTTGATGATTCTTTCAGGTAATGAACTGTACACCAAAACCACTTCGCTCACCAAATCATTCTTCTAGGTTGAACCGTTCGTTTGCAGTAACCGTTTTCATTTTTAGGTTTTACTCTGTTTTCTCCTATAGGGATACATGTATTTGGAACTCTAAATCAAACACGGTTTGTGCTAGCTCTTTGAAATTTGACACAATAAAGCAGTTTCTAGTTCTATCTCTATGGTTTGTTTGCTGTTGATGTAGCCCTAAGCAGAGACTGGCGAAAATCACTTTCATGAAAGGGGTTGCCAAGCTTCCAAAAAAATATTAGTTTCCTGAAATCTCAGCCAACATTTTTCACCCAATTTTGATGATTCTTTCAGGTAATGATCAGTACACCAAAACCACTTGGCTCACCAAATTTCGTTCTTCTAAGTTAAACCGCTCGTTTGCAGTAACCGATTTCATTTTTAGGTTTCACTGTTTTCTTCTATAGGGATACATGTATTTGGAACCCTATATCAAACACGGTTTGTGCTAGCTCTTTGAATCTTGACACAATAAAGCAGTTTCAAGTTCTATCTCTATGGTTTGTTTGTTGTTGATGTAGCCCTAAGCAGAGACTGGCGAAAATCACTTTCATGGAAAGGGGTTGCCAAGCTTCCAAAAAACTACGAGTTGCCTTAAATCTCAGCCAACATTTTTTCACCCAATCTTGATGATTCTTTCAGTTAATGATCAGTACACCAACACCACTTGGCTCACCAAATTTCGTTCTTCTAGGTTAAACCGTTCGTTTGCAGTAACCGTTATTATTTTTAGGTTTCACTCTGTTTTCTCCTATAGGGATACATGTATTTGGAACTCTAAATCAAACACGGTTTGTGCTAGCTCTTTGAAACTTGACACAATAAAGCAGTTTCAATTTCTATCTGTATGGTTTGTTTGCTGTTGATGTAGCCCTAAGCAGAGACTTGCGAAAATCACTTTCATTTAAAGGGGTTGCCAAGCTTCCAAAAAACTACGATTTGCCTGAACTCAGGCAACCTTTTTGCACCCAATCTTGATGATTCTTTCAGGTAATGATCAGTACACCAAAACCACTTGGCTCACCAAATTTCGTTCTGCTAGGTTAAACCGTTCGTTTGCAGTAACCGTTTTCATTTTTAGGTTTCACTCTGTTTTCTCCTATAGGGATACATGTATTTGGAACTCTAAATCAAACACGGTTTGTGCTAGCTCTTTGAATCTTGACACAATAAAGCAGTTTCAAGTTCTATCTCTATGGTTTGTTTGCTGTTGTTGTAGCCCTAAGCAGACAGTGGCGAAAATCACTTTCATGAAAAGGGGTTGCCAAGCTTCCAAAAAACTACCAGTTTCCTGAAATCTCAGCCAACATTTTTTCACCCAATCTTGATGATTTTTTCAGGTAATGATCAGTACACCAAAACCACTTGGCTCACCAAATTTCGTTCTTCTAGGTTAAACCGTTCGTTGGCAGTAACCATTTTCATTTTTAGGTTTCACTCTGTTTTCTCCTATAGGGATACATGTATTTGGAACTCTAAATTAAAAACGGTTTGTGCTACCTCTTTGAAACTTGACACAATAAAGCAGTTTCAAATTCTATCTCTATGGTTTGTTTGTTGTTGATGTAGCCCTAAGCAGAGAGTGGCGAAAATCACTTTCATGGAAAGGGGTTGCCAAGCTTCCAAATAACGACGAGTTGCCTGAAATCTCAGCAAACATTTTTTCACCCAATCTTGATGATTCTTTCAGGTAATGAACTGTACACCAAAACCACTAAGCTCACCAAGTTTCGTTCTTCTGGGTTAAACCGTTCGTTTGCAGTAACCGTTTTCATTTTTAGGTTTCACTCTGTTTTCTCCTATAGGGATACATGTATTTGGAACTCTAAATCAAACACGGTTTGTGCTAGCACTTTGAATCTTGACACAATAAAGCAGTTTCAAGTTCTATCTCTATGGTTTGTTTGCTGTTGATGTAGCCCTAAGCAGAGACTGGCGAAAATCACTTTCATGGAAAGGGGTTGCCAAGCTTCCAAAAAACTACGAGTTGCCTGAAATCTCAGCAAACCTTTTTTCACCCAATCTTGATGATTCTTTGAGGTAATGATCAGTACACCAAAACCACGAAGCTCACCAAGTTTCGTTCTTCTAGGTTAAACCATTCGTTTGCAGTAACCGTTTTCATTTTTAGGTTTCACTCTGTTTTCTCCTATAGGGATACATGTATTTGGAACACTAAATGAAAAACGGTTTGTGCTAGCTCTTTGAAACTTGACACAATAAAGCAGTTTCAAGTTCTGTCTCTATGGTTTGTTTGCTGTTGATGTAGCCCTAAGCAGAGAGTGGCGAAAATCACTTTCATGGAAAGGGGTTGCCAAGCTTCCAAAAAACGAGGAGTTGCCTGAAATCTCAGCAAACATTTTTTCACCCAATCTTGATGTTTCTTTCAGGTAATGAACTGTACACCAAAACCACTAAGCTCACCAAGTTTCGTTCTTCTGGGTTAAACAGTTCGCTTGCAGTAACCGTTTTCATTTTCAACTTTCACTCTGTTTTCTCCTATAGGGATACATGTATATGGAACTCTAAATCAAACACGGTTTGTGCTAGCTCTTTGAAACTTGACACAATAAAACAGTTTCAAGTTCTATGTTTATGGTTTGTTTGCTTTTGAAGTAGCCCTAAGCAGAGACTGGCGAAAATCACTTTCATGGAAAGGGGTTGCCAAGCTTCCAAAAGACTATGAGTTGCCTGAAATCTCAGCCAATATTTTTTCACCCAATCTTGATGATTCTTTCAGGTAATGATCAGAACACCTAAACCACTTCGCTCACCAAATCATTCTTCTAGGTTGAACCATTCGTTTGCACTAACCGTTTTCATTTTTAGGTTTTACTCTGTTTTCTCCTATAGGGATACATGTATTTGGAACTCTAAATCAAACACGGTTTGTGCTAGCTCTTTGAAATTTGACACAATAAAGCAGTTTCTAGTTCTATCTCTATGGTTTGTTTGCTGTTGATGTAGCCCTAAGCAGAGACTGGCGAAAATCACTTTCATGGAAAGGGGTTGCAAAGCTTCCAAAAAAATATCAGTTTCCTGAATTCTCAGCCAACATTTTTTCACCCAATCTTGATGATTCTTTCAGGTAATGATCAGTACACCAAAACCACTTGGCTCACCAAATTTCGTTCTTCTAGGTTAAACCGTTCGTTTGCAGTAACCGATTTCATTTTTAGGTTTCACTGTTTTCTTCTATAGGGATACATGTATTTGGAACCCTATATCAAACACGGTTTGTGCTAGCTCTTTGAATCTTGACACAATAAAGCAGTTTCAAGTTCTATCTCTATGGATTGACTGCTGTTCATGTACCCCTAAGCAGAGACTGGCGAAAATCACTTTCATGGAAAGGGGTTGCCAAGCTTCCAAAAAAGTATGAGTTCCCTGAAATTTCAGCAAGCATTTTTTCACCCAATCTTGATGATTCTTTCAGGTAATTATCAGTACACCAAAACCACTTGGCTCACCAAATTTCGTTCTTCTAGGTTAAACCGTTCGTTTGCAGTAACCGTTTTCATTTTTAGGTTTCACTTTTTTTTCTCCTATAGGGATACATGTATTTGGAACTCTAAATCAAACACGGTTTTTGGTAGCTCTTTGGAACTTGACACAATAAAGCAGTTTCAAGTTCTATCTCTATGGTTTGTTTGCTGTTGATGTAGCCCTAATCAGCGACTGGCGAAAATCACTTTCATGGAAAGGGGTTGCCAAGCTTCCAAAAAACTACGAGTTGCCTGAAATCTCAGCCAACATTTTTTCACCCAATCTTGATGATTCTTTCAGGTAATGATCAGTACACCAACACCACTTGGCTCACCAAATTTCGTTCTGCTAGGTTAAACCGTTCGTTTGCAGTAACCGTTATTATTTTTAGATTTCACTCTGTTTTCTCCTATAGGGATACATGTATTTGGAACTCTAAATCAAACACGGTTTGTGCTAGCTCTTTGAAACTTGACACAATAAAGCAGTTTCAAGTTCTATCTGTATGGTTTGTTTGCTGTTGATGTAGCCCTAAGCAGACACTTGCGAAAATCACTTTCATTTAAAGGGGTTGCCAAGCTTCGAAAAACTACGAGTTGCCTGAACTCAGGCAACATTTTTGCACCCAATCTTGATGATTCTTTCAGGTAATGATCAGTACACCAAAACCACTTGGCTCATCAAATTTCGTTCTTCTAGGTTAAACCGTTCGTTTGCAGTAACCATTTTCATTTTTAGGTTTCACTCTGTTTTCTCCTATAGGGATACATGTATTTGGAACTCTAAATTAAAAACGGTTTGTGCTAGCTCTTTGAAACTTGACACAATAAAGCAGTTTCAAGGTCTATCTCTATGGTTTGTTTGCTGTTGATGGAGCCTTAAGCAGAGACTGGCGAAAATCACTTTCATGGAAAGGGGTTGCCAAGCTTCCAAAAAACTACGAGCTGCCTGAAATCTCAGCCATCATTTTTTCACCCAATCTTCATGATTCATTCATGTAATGATCAGTACACCGAAACCACTTGGCTCACCAAATTTCGTTCTTCTAGGTTAAACCATTCGTTGCAGTAACCGTTTTCATTTTTAGGTTTCACTCTGTTTTTTCCTATAGGTATACATGTATTTGGAACTCTAAATCAAACACGGTTTGTGCTAGCTCTTTGAAACTTGACACAATAAAGCAGTTTCAAGTTCTATCTCTATGGATTGTTTGTTGTTGATGTAGCCCTAAGCAGAGAGTGGCAAAAATCACTTTCATGGAAAGGGGTTGCCAAGCTTTCAAATGACTACGAGTTGCCTGAAATCTCAGCCAACATTTTTTCACCCAATCTTGATGATTCTTTCAGGTTATGATCAGTACACCAAAACCACTTGGCTCACCAAATTTCGTTCTTCTAGGTTAAACCGTTCGTTTGCAGTAACCGTTTTCATTTTTAGGTTACACTCTGTTTTCTCCTATAGGGATACATGTATTTGGAACTCTAAATCAAACACGGTTTGTGCTAGCTGTTTGAAACTTGACACAATAACGCAGTTTCAAGTTCTGTCTCTATGGTTTGTTTGCTGTTGATGTAGCCTTAAGCAGAGACTGGCGAAAATCACTTTCATGGAAAGGAGTTGCCAAGCTTCCGAAAAACTGCGAGTTGCCTGAAATCTCAGCAAACATTTTTTCACCCAATCTTGATGATTCTTTCAGGTAATGATCAGTACACCAAAACCACTAGGCTCACCAAGTTTCGTTCTTCTAGGTTAAACCGTTCGTTTGCAGTAGCCGTTTTCATTTTTATGTTTCACTCTGTTTTCTCCTATAGGGATACATGTATTTGGAACTCTAAATCAAACACGGTTTGTGCTAGCTCGTTGAAACTTGACACAATAAAGCAGTTTCAAGTTCTTTCTCTATGGTTTGTTTGCTGTTGATATAGACCTCAGCAGAGAGTGGCGAAAATCACTTTCATGGAAAGGGGTTGCCAAGCTTCCAAAAAACTACGAGTTGCCTGAAATCTCAGCCAACATTTTTTCACCCAATCTTGATGATTCTTTCAGGTAATGATCAGTACACCAAAACCACTTGGCTCACCAAATTTCGTTCTTCTAGGTTAAACCGTTCGTTTGCAGTTGCCGTTTTCATTTTTAGGTTTCAATCTGTTTTCTCCTATAGGGATACATGTATTTGGAACTCTAAATCAAGCACGGTTTGTGCTAGCTCTTTGAAACTTGACACAATAAAGCAGTTTCAAGTTCTATATCTATGGTTTGTTTGCTGTTGATGTAGCCCTAAGCAGAGACTGGCGAAAAGCACTTTTATCAAAAGTTGTTGCCAAGCTTCCAAAAATCTACGAGTTTCCTGAAATATCAGCCAACATTTTTTCACCCAATCTTGATGATTCTTTCAGGTAATGATCAGTACACCAAAACCACTTGGCTCACCAAATTTCATTCTTCTAGGTTAAACCATTCGTTGGCAGTAATCGTTTTCAATTTTAGGTTTCACTCTGTTTTCTCCTATAGGGATACATGTATTTGGAACTCTAAATCAAACACGGTTTGTGCTAGCTCTTTGAAACTTGACACAATAAAGCAGTTTCAAGTTCTATCTCTATGGTTTGTTTGCTGTTGATGGAGCCCTAAGCAGAGACTGGCGAAAATCACTTTCATGTAAAGGGGTTGCCAAGCTTCCAAAAAACTACGAGTTTCCTGAAATCTCAGCAAACATTTTTTCACCCAATCTTGATGATTCTTTCAGGTAATGTTCAGTACACCAAAACCACTTGGCTTTCCAAATTTCGTTCTTCTAGTTTAAACCGTTCGTTTGCAGTAACCGTTTTCATTTTTAGGTTTCACTCTGTTTTCTCCTATAGGGATACATGTATTTGGAACTCTAAATCAAACACGGTTTGTGCTAGCTCATTGAAACTTGACACAATAAAGCAGTTTCAAGTTCTATCTCTATGGTTTGTTTGCTGTTGATGTAGCCCTAAGAAGAGTCTGGCGAAAATCACTTTCATGGAAAGGGGTTGCCAAGCTTCTAAAAACTACGAGTTGCCTGAAATCTCAGCCAACATTTTTTCACCCAATCTTGATGATTCTTTCAGGTAATGATCAGTACACCAAAACCACTTGGCTCACAAAATTTAGTTCTTCTAGTTTAAACCTTTCGTTTACATTAACCGTTTTCATTTTTAGGTTTCACTCTGTTTTCTTCTGGAGGGATACATGTAATTGGAACTCTAAATCAAACACGGTTTGTGATAGCTCTTTGAAACTTGACACAATAAAGCAGTTTCAAGTTCTATCTCTATGGTTTGTTTGCTGTTGATGTAGCCCTAAGCAGAGACTGGCGAAAATCACTTTCATGGAAAGGAGTTGCCAAGCTTCCAAAAAACTGCGAGTTGCCTGAAATCTGAGCAAACATTTTTTCACCCAATCTTGATGATTCTTTCAGGTTATGATCAGTACACCAAAACCACTAGGCTAACCTAGTTTCGTTCTTCTAGGTTAAACCGTTCGTTTGTAGTAACCGTTTTCATTTTTAGGTTTCACTCTGTTTTCTCCTATAGGGATACATGTATTTAAAAGTCTAAATCAAACACAGTTTATGCTACCTCTTCAAAACTTGACACAATAAAGCAGTTTAAAGTTCTATCTCTATGGTTTGTTTGCTGTTGATGTAGCCCTAAGCAGAGACTGGTGAAAATCACTTTAATGGAAAGGGGTTGCGAAGCTTCCAAAAAACTACGGGTTGCCTGAAATCTCAGCAAACATTTTTTCACCCAATCTTGATGATTCTTTCAGGTAATGATCAGTACACCAAAACCACTAGGCTCACCATGTTTTGTTCTTCTAGGTTAAACCGTTCATTTGCAGTAACCGTTTTCATTTTTATGTTTCACTCTGTTTTCTCCTATAGGGATACATGTATTTGGAACTCTAAATCAAACACGGTTTGTGCTAGCTCGTTGAAACTTGACACAATAAAGCAGTTTCAAGTTCTGTCTCTATGGTTTGTTTGCTGTTGATGTAGCCCTAAGCAGAGAGTGGCGAAAATCACTTTCAAGGAAAGGCTTTGCCAAGCTTCTAAAAAACTACGAGTTGCCAGAAATCTCAGCCAACATTTTTTCACCCAATCTTGATGATTCTTTCAGGTCATGATCAGTACACAAAAACCACTTGGCTCACCAAATTTTGTTCTTCTAGGTTAAACCGTACGTTTGCAGTAACCGTTTTCATTTTTAGGTTTCACTCTGTTTTCTCCTATAGGGATACATGTATTTGGAACTCTAAATGAAACACGGTTTGTGCTAGCTCTTTGAAACTTGACACAATAAAGCAGTTTTAAGTTCTATCTCTATGGTTTGTTTGCTGTTGATGTAGCCCTAAGCAGAGAGTGGCGAAAATCACTTTCATGGAAAGGGGTTGCCAAGCTTCCAAAAAACTACGAGTTTCCTGAAGTCTCAGCCAACATTTTTTCACCCAATCTTGATGATTCTTTCAGGTAATGATCAGTACACCAAAACCACTTGGCTCACCAAATTCCGTTCTTCTAGGTTAAACCGTTCGTTTGCAGTAACCGTTTGCATTTTTAGGTTTCACTCTGTTTTCTCTTATTGGGATAAATGTATTTGGAACTCTAAATCAAACACGGTTTGTGCTAGCTCTTTGAAAGTTGACACAATAAAGCAGTTTCAAGTTCTGTCTCTATGGTTTGTTTGCTGTTGATGTAGCCCTAAGCAGAGACTGGCGAAAATCACTTTCATGGAAAGGGGTTGCCATGCTTCCAAAAAACTACGAGTTGCCTAAAATCTCAGCAAACATTTTTACACCCAATCCTGATGATTCTTTCAGGTAATGATCAGTACACCAAAACCACTTGGCTCACCAAATTTCGTTTTTCTACGTTAAACCATTCGTTTGCAGTAACCGTTTTCATTTTTAGGTTTCACTCTGTTTTCTCCTATAGGGATACATCTATTTGGAACTCTGAATCAAACAAGGTTTGTGCTAGCTCTTTGAAACTTGACACAATAAAGCAGTTTCAAGTTCTATCTCTATGGTTTGTTTGCTGTTGATGTAGCCCTTAGCAGAGACTGGCGAAAATCACTTTCATGGAAAGGGGTTGCCAAGCTTCCAAAAAACTACGAGTTGCCTGAAATCACAGCCAACATTTTTTCACCCAATCTTGATGAATCTTTCAGGTAATGATCAGTACTCCAAAACCACTTGGCTCACCAAATTTTGTTCTTCTACGTTAAACCGTTCGTTTGCAGTAACCGTTTTCAATTTTAGGTTTCACTCTGTTTTTCCTATAGGGTTACATGTATTTGGAACTCTGAATCAAACACGGTTTGTGCTAGCACTTTGAAACTTGACACAATAAAGCAGTTTCAAGATCTATCTCTATGGTTTGTTTGCTGTTGATGTAGCCCTAAGCAGAGACTGGCGAAAATCACTTTCATGGAAAGGGGTTGCCAAGCTTCCAAAAAACTACGAGTTGTCTGAAATCTCAGCATACATTTTTTCACCCAATCTTGATGATTCTTTCAGGTAATGATGAGTACACCAAAACCACGTGGCTCACCAAATTTCGTTCTTCTAGGTTAAACCGTTCATTTGCAGTAACTGTTCATTTTTAGGTTTCACTCTGTTTTCTCCTATAGGGATACATGTATTTGGAACTCTAAAACAAACACGGTTACTGCTAGCTCTTTGAAACTTGACACAATAAAGCAGTTTCAAGTTCTATCTCTATGGTTTGTTTGCTGTTGATGTAGCCCTAAGCAGAGACTGACGAAAATCACTTTCATGGAAATGGTTGCCAAGCTTCCAAAAAACTACGAGTTGCCTGAAATCTCAGCCAACATTTTTTCACCCAATCTTGATGATTCTTTCAGGTAAAGACCAGCACACCAAAACCACTTGACTCACCAAATTTCGTTCTTCTAGGTTAAACCGTTCGTTTGCAGTAACTGTTTTCATTTTTAGGTTTCACTCTGTTTTCTCCTATAGGGATACATATATTTGGACCTCTAAATCAAACACGGTTTGTGCTAGCTCTTTGAAACTTGACACAATAGAGCAGTTTTAAGTTCTATCTCTATGGTTTGTTTGCTGTTGATGTAACCCTAAGCAGACACTGGCGAAAATCACTTTCATGGAAAGGGGTTGACAAGCTTCCAAAAAACTACGAGTTTCCTGAAATCTCAGCAAACATTTTTTCACCCAA
Organism: Ictidomys tridecemlineatus; assembly: GCF_052094955.1. NCBI lineage: Eukaryota > Metazoa > Chordata > Mammalia > Rodentia > Sciuridae > Ictidomys > Ictidomys tridecemlineatus. Next base: position 16,325 of record NW_027523749.1, on the reverse strand, counting down.
TCTTGATGATTCTTTCAGGTAATGATCAGTACACCAAAACCAAATGGCTCACCAAATTTAGTTCTTCTAGTTTAAACCCTTCGTTTACAGTAACCGTTGTCATTTTTAGGTTTCACTCTGTTTTCTCCTATAGGGATACATGTATTTGGATCTCTAAATCAAACACGGTTGGTGCTAGCATTTGAAACTTGACACAATAAAGCAATTTCAAGTTCTATCTCTATGGTTTGTTTGCTGTTGTTGTAGCCCTAAGCAGAGAATGGCGAAAATCACTTTCATGGAAAGGGGTTGCCAAGCTTCTAAAAAACTACGAGTTGCCTGAAATCTCAGCCAATATTTTTTCACCCAATCTTGATGATTCTTTCAGGTAATGATCAGTACACCAACACCACTTGGCTCACCAAATTTCGTTCTTCTAGGTTAAACCGTGCGTTGCAGTAACCGTTTTCATTTTTATGTTTCACTCTGTTTTCTCCTATAGGGATACATGTATTTGGAACTCTAAATCAAACACGGTTTGTGCTAGCTCTTTGAAACTTGACACAATAAAGCAGTTTCATGTTCTCTCTCTATGGTTTGTTTGCTGTTGATGTAGCCCTAAGCAGAGACTGGCGAAAATCACTTTCATGGAAAGGGGTTGCCAAGCTTCCAAAAAACTACGAGTTGCCTGAAATCTCAGCCAACATTTTTTCACCCAATCTTGATGATTCTTTCAGGTAATGATCAGTACACCGAAACCACTTGGCTCACCAAATTTCGTTCTTCTAGGTTAAACCGTTCGTTTGCAGTACCCGTTTTCATTTTTAGGTTTCACTCTGTTTTCTCCTATAGGGATACATGTATTTGGAACTCTAAATCAAACACGGTTTTTGCTAGCTCTTTGAAACTTGACACAATAAAGCAGTTTCAAGTTCTATCTCTATGGTTTGTTTGCTGTTGATGTAGCCCTAAGCAGAGACTTGCGAAAATCACTTTCATGGAAAGGGGTTGCCAAGCTTCCAAAACACTACGAGTTGCCTGAAATCTCAGCCAACATTTTTTCACCCAATCTTGATGATTCTTTCAGGTAATGATCAGTACACCAAAACCACTTGGCTCACCAAATTTCGTTCTTCTAGGTTAAACCGTTTGTTTGCAGTAACCGTTTTCATTTTATTTTTCACTCTGTTTTCTCCTATAGGGATACATGTATTTGGAACTCAAAATCAAACACGGTTTGTGCTAGCTCTTTGAAACTTGACACAATAAAGCTGTTTCAAGTTCTATCTCTATGGTTTGTTTGCTGTTGATGTAGCCCTAAGCAGAGAGTGGCGAAAATCACTTTCATGGAAAGCGGTTGCCAAGCTTCCAAAAAACTACGAGTTGCCTAAAATCTCAGCCAACATTTTTTAACCCAATCTTGATGATTCTTTCAGGTAATGATCAGTACACCAACACCACTTGGCTCACCAAATTTCGTCCTTCTAGGTTTAACCGTTCGTTTGCAGTAACCGTTTTCATTTTCAGGTTTCACTCTGTTTTCTCCTATAGGGATACGTGTATTTGGAACTCTGAATCAAACACGGTTTGTGCTAGCTCTTTGAAACTTGACACAATAAAGCAGTTTCAAGTTCTATCTCTATGGTTTGTTTCCTGTTGATGTAGCCCTAAGCAGAGAATGGCGAAAATCACTTTCATGGAAAGGGGTTGCCAAGCTTCCAAAAAACTACGAGTTGCCTGAAATATCACCCAACATTTTTTCACCCAATCTTGATGATTATTTCAGGTAATGATCAGTACACCAAAACCACTTGGCTCACCAAATTTCGTTCTTCTACGTTTAACCGTTCGTTTGCAGTAACCGTTTTCATTTTTAGGTTTCACTCTGTTTTCTCCTATAGGGATTCATGTATTTGGAACTCTGAATCAAACACGGTTTGTGCTAGCTCTTTGAAACTTGACACAATAAAGCAGTTTCAAGTTTTATCTCTATGGTTTGTTTGCTGTTGATGTAGCCCTAAGCAGAGAGTGGCAAAAATCACTTTCATGGAAAGGGGTTGCCAAGCTTCCAAAAAACTACGAGTTGCCTGAAATCTCAGCCAATATTTTTTCACCCAATCTTGATGATTCTTTAAGGTAATGATCAGTACACCAAAACCACTTGGCTCACCCAATTTCGTTCTTCTAGGTTAAACCGTTCATTTGCAGTAACCGTTTTCATTTTTAGGTTTCACTCTGTTTTCTCCTATAGGGATACATGTATTTGGAACTCTGAATCAAACACGGTTTGTGCTAGCTCTTTGAAACTTGACACAATAAAGCTGTTTCAAGTTCTATCTCTATGGTTTGTTTGCTGTTGATGTAGCCCTAAGCAGAGACTGGCGAAAATCACTTTCATGGAAAGGGGTTGCCAAGCTTCCAAAAAACTACGAGTTGCCTGAAATCTTAGCCAACATTTTTTCACCCAATCTTGATGATTCTTTCAGGTAATGATCAGTACACCAAAACCACTTGGCTCACCAAATTTCGTTCTTCTTGGTTAAACCGTTCGTTTGCAGTAACCGATTTCATTTTTAGGTTTCACTCTGTTTTCTCCTATAGGGATACATGTATTTAGAACTCTGAATCAAACACGGTTTGTGCTAGCTCTTTGAAACTTGACACAATAAAGCTGTTTCAAGTTCTATCTCTATGGTTTGTTTGCTGTTGATGTAGCCCTAAGCAGAGACTGGAAAAAATCACTTTCATGGAAAGGGGTTGCCAAGCTTCCAAAAAACTACGAGTTGCCTGAAATCTCAGCCAACATTTTTTCACCCAATCTTGATGATTCTTTCAGGTTGTGATCAGTACACGAAAACCACTTGGCTCACCAAATTTCGTTCTTCTAGGTTAAACCGTTCTTTTGCAGTAATCGTTTTCATTTTTAGGTTTCACTCTGTTTTCTCCTATAGGGATACATGTATTTGGAACTCTAAATCAAACACGGTTTGTGCTAGCTCTTTGAAACTTGACACAATAAAGCAGTTTCAAGTTCTCTCTCTATGGTTTGTTTGCTGTTGATGTAGCCCTAAGCAGAGACTGGCGAAAATCACTTTCATGGAAAGGGGTTGCCAAGCTTCCAAAAAACTACGAGTGCCTGAAATCTCAGCCAACATTTTTTCACCCAATCTTGATGATTCTTTCAGGTAATGATCAGTACACCAAAACCACTTGGCTCACCAAATTTCGTTCTTCTAGGTTAAACCGTTCGTTTACAGTAACCGTTTACATTTTTAGGTTTCACTCTGTTTTCTCCTATAATGATACATGTATTTGGAACTCTAAAACCAACACGGTTACTGCTAGCTCTTTGAAACTTGACATTATAAAGCAGTTTCAAGTTCTATCTCTATGGTTTGTTTGCTGTTGATGTAGCCCTAAGCAGAGACTGACGAAAATCACTTTCATGGAAAGGGTTGCCAAGCTTCCAAAAAACTACGAGTTGCCTGAAACTCAGCCAACATTTTTTCACCCAATCTTGATGATTCTTTCAGGTAATGATCAGTACACCAAAACCACTTGGCTCACCAAATTTCGTTCTTCTTGGTTAAACCGTTCGTTTGCAGTAACCGATTTCATTTTTAGGTTTCACTCTGTTTTCTCCTATAGGGATACATGTATTTGGAACTCTGAATCAAACACGGTTTGTGCTAGCTCTTTGAAACTTGACACAATAAAGCAGTTTCAAGTTCTATCTCTATGGTTTGTTTGCTGTTGATGTAGCCCTAAGCAGAGACTGGCGAAAATCACTTTCATGGAAAGGGGTTGCCAAGCTTCCAAAAAACTACGAGTTGCCTGAAATCTCAGCCAACATTTTTTCACCCAATCTTGATGATTCTTTCAGGTAATGATCAGTACACCAAAACCACTTGGCTCACCAAATTTCGTTCTTCTTGGTTAAACCGTTCGTTTGCAGTAACCGTTTTCATTTTCAGGTTTCACTCTGTTTTCTCCTATAGGGATACATGTATTTGGAACTCTGAATCAAACACGGTTTGTGCTAGCTCTTTGAAACTTGACACAATAAAGCAGTTTCAAGTTCTATCTCTATGGTTTGTTTGCTGTTGATGTAGCCCTAAGCAGAGACTGGAAAAAATCACTTTCATGGAAAGGGGTTGCCAAGCTTCCAAAAAACTACGAGTTGCCTGAAATCTCAGCCAACATTTTTTCACCCAATCTTGATGATTCTTTCAGGTTATGATCAGTACACGAAAACCACTTGGCTCACCAAATTTCGTTCTTCTAGGTTAAACCGTTCGTTTGCAGTAACCGTTTTCATTTTTAGGTTTCACTCTGTTTTCTCCTATAGGGATACATGTATTTGGAACTCTAAATCAAACACGGTTTCTGCTAGCTCTTTCAAACTTGACACAATAAAGCAGTTTCACGTTCTATCTCTATGGTTTGTTTGCTGTTGATGTAGCCCTAAGCAGAGAGTGGCGAAATACACTTTCATGGAAAAGTGTTGCCAAGCTTCCAAAAAACTACGAGTTGCCTGAAATCTCAGCAAACATTTTTTCACCCAATATCGATGATTCTTTCAAGTAATGATCAGGACACCAAAACTATTTGGCTCACCAAATTTCGTTCTTCTAGGTTAAACCGTTCGTTTGCAGTAACCGTTTTCATTTTTAGGTTTCACTCTGTTTTCTTCTATAGGGATACATGTATTTGGAACTGTAAAACAAACACGGTTTGTGCTAGCTCTTTGAAACTTGACACAATAAAGCAGTTTCAAGTTCTATCTTTATGGTTTGTTTGCTGTTGATGTAGCCCTAAGCAGAGAGTGGCGAAAAACACTTTCATGGAAAGGGGTTGCCAAGCTTCCAAAAAACTACGAGTTTCCTGAAATCTCAGCAAACATTTTTTCACCCAATCTTGATGATTCTTTCTGGTAATGATCAGTACACCAAAACCACTTTGCACACCCAATTTCGTTCTTCTAGGTTAAACCGTTCGTTTGGTGTAACCGTTTTCATTTTTAGGTTTCACTCTGTTTTCTCCTATAGGGATACATGTATTTGGAACTCTGAATCAAACACGGTTTGTGCTAGCTCTTTGAAACTTGACACAATAAAACAGTTTCAAGTTCTATCTCTATGGTATGTTTGCTGTTGATGTAGCCCTAAGCAGAGACTTTCGAAAATCACTTTCATGGAAAGGGTTGTAAGCTTCCAAAAAACTACGAGTTGCCTGAAATCTCAGCCAACATTTTTTAAGCCAATCTTGATGATTCTTTCAGGAAATGATCAGCACACCAAAACCACTTGGCTCACCAAATTTCGTTCTTCTAGGTTAAACCATTCGTTTGCAGTAACCGTTTTCATTTTTAGGTTTCACTCTGTTTTCTCCTATAGGGATACATATATTTGGAACTCTAAATCAAACACGGTTTGTGCTAGCACTTTGAAACTTGACACAATAAAGCAGTTTCAAGTTCTATCTCTATGCTTTGTTTGCTGTTGATGTAGCCCTAACAAGAGACTGACGAAAATCACTTTCATGGAAAGGGGTTGCCAAGCTTCCAAAAAACTACGAGTTGCCTGAAATCTCAGCAAACATTTTTTCACCCAATCTTGATGATTCTTTCAGGAAATGATCAGTACACCAAAACCACTTGGCTCACAAATTTCGTTTTTCTAGGTTAAACCGTTCGTTTGCAGTAACCGTTTTTATTTTTAGGTTTCACTCTGTTTTCTCCTATAGGGATACATGTATTTGGAACTCTGAATCAAACACGGTTTGTGCTTAGCTCTTTGAAACTTGACACAATAAAGCAGTTTCAAGTTCTATCTCTATGTTTGTTTGCTGTTGATGTAGCCCTAAGCAGAGACTGGCGAAAATCACTTTCATGGAAAGGGGTTGCCAAGCTTCCAAAAAACTACGAGTTGCCTGAAATCTCAGCCAACATTTTTTCACCCAATCTTGATGATTCTTTCAGGTAATGATCAGTTCACCGAAACCACTTGGCTCACCAAATTTCGTTCTTCTTGGTTAAACCGTTCGTTTGCAGTAACCGTTTTCATTTTTAGGTTTCACTCTGTTTTCTCCTATAAGGATACATGTATTTGGAACTCTGAATCAAACACGGTTTGTGCTAGCTCTTTAAAACTTCACACAATAAAGCAGTTTCAAGTTCTATCTCTATGGTTTGTTTGCCTGTTGATGTAGCCCGAAGCAGAGACTGGAAAAAATCACTTAAATGGAAAGGGGTTGCCAAGCTTCCAAAAAACTACAAGTTGCCTGAAATTCTCAGCCAACATTTTTTCAGCAAATCTTGATGATTCTTTCAGGTTATGATCAGTACACGAAAACCACTTGGCTCACCAAATTTCGTTCTTCTAGGTTAAACCGTTCGTTGGCAGTAATTGTTTTTCATTTTTAGGTTTCACTCTGTTTTCTCCTATAGGGATACATGTATTTGGAACTCTAAATCAAACACGGTTTGTGCTAGCTTTTTGAAACTTGACACAATAAAGCAGTTTCAAGTTCTCTCTCTATGGTTTGTTTGCTGTTGATGTAGCCCTAAGAAGAGACTGGCGAAAATCACTTTCATGGAAAGGGGTTGCCAAGCTTCCAAAAAACTACGAATTTCCTGAAATCTCAGCCAACATTTTTTCACCCAATCTTGATGGTTCTTTCAGGTAATGATCAGTACACCAAAACCACTTGGCTCACCAAATTTCGTTCTTCTAGGTTAAACCGTTCTTTTGTAGTAACCGTTTTCATTTTTAGGTTTCACTCTGTTTTCTTTTATAGGGATACATGTATTTGGAACTCTAAATCAAACACGGTTTGTGCTAGCTCTTTGAAACTTGACACAATAAAGCAGTTTCAAGTTTTATCTCTATGGTTTGTTTGCTGTTGATGTAGCCCTAGGCAGAGAGTGGCGAAAATCACTTTCATGGAAAGGGGATGCCCAGGTTCCAAAAAAATACGAGTTGCCTGAAATCTAAGCCAACATTTTTTAACCCAATCTTGATGATTCTTTCAGGTAATGATCAGTACACCAAAACCACTTGGCTCACCAAATTTCGTTCTTCTAGTTTAAACCGTTCGTTTGCAGTAACCGTTTTCATTTTTAGGTTTCACTCTGTTTCTCCTATAGGGATACATGTATTTGGAACTCTGAATCAAACACGGTTTGTGCTAGCTCTTTGAAACTTGACACAATAAAGCAGTTTCAAGTTCTATCTCTATGGTTTGTTTCCTGTTGATGTAGCCCTAAGGAGAGACTGACGAAAATCACTTTCATTGAAAGGGGTTGCCAAGCTTCCAAAAAACTACGAGTTTCCTGAAATTTCAGCAAACATTTTTTCACCCAATCTTGATGATTCTTTCAGGAAATGATCAGTACACCACAACCACTTGGCTCACAAAATTTCGTTCTTCTAGGTTAAACCGTTCGTTTGCAGTAACCGTTTTCATTTTTAGGTTTCACTCTGTTTTCTCCTATAGGGATACATGTATTTGGAACTCTGAATCAAACACGGTTTGTGCTAGCTCTTTGAAACTTGACACAATAAAGCAGTTTCAAGTTCTATCTCTATGGTTTGTTTGCTGTTGATGTAGCCCTAAGCAGAGACTGGCGAAAATCACTTTCATGGAAAGGGGTTGCCAAGCTTCCAAAAAACTACGAGTTGCCTGAAATCTCAGCCAACATTTTTTCACCCAATCTTGATGATTCTTTCAGGTAATGATCAGTTCACCGAAACCACTTGGCTCACCAAATTTCGTTCTTCTTGGTTAAACCGTTCGTTTGCAGTAACCGTTTTCATTTTTAGGTTTCACTCTGTTTTCTCCTATAAGGATACATGTATTTGGAACTCTGAATCAAACACGGTTTGTGCTAGCTCTTTGAAACTTGACACAATAAAGCAGTTTCAAGTTCTATCTCTATGGTTTGTTTGCTGTTGATGTAGCCCTAAGCAGAGACTGGAAAAAATCACTTTCATGGAAAGGGGTTGCCAAGCTTCCAAAAAACTACAAGTTGCCTGAAATCTCAGCCAACATTTTTTCACCCAATCTTGATGATTCTTTCAGGTTATGATCAGTACACGAAAACCACTTGGCTCACCAAATTTCGTTCTTCTAGGTTAAACCGTTCTTTTGCAGTAACCGTTTTCATTTTTAGGTTTCACTCTGTTTTCTCCTATAGGGATACATGTATTTGGAACTCTGAATCAAACACGGTTTGTGCTAGCTCTTTGAAACTTGACACAATAAAGCAGTTTCAAGTTCTCTCTCTATGGTTTGTTTGCTGTTGATGTAGCCCTAAGCAGAGAGTGGCGAAAATCACTTTCATGGAAAGGGGTTGCCAAGCTTCCAAAAAACTACGAGTTGCCTGAAATTTCAGCCAACATTTTTTCACCCAATCTTGATGATTCTTTCAGGTAATGATCAGTACACCAAAACCACTTGGCTCACCAAATTTCGTTCTTCTAGGTTAAACCGTTCGTTTGCAGTAACCGTTTTCATTTTTAGGTTTCACTCTGTTTTCTTCTATAGGGATACATGTATTTGGAACTGTAAAACAAACACGGTTTGTGCTAGCTTTTTGAAACTTGACACAATAAAGCAGTTTCAAGTTCTATCTTTATGGTTTGTTTGCTGTTGATGTAGCCCTAGGCAGAGAGTGGCGAAAATCACTTTCATGGAAAGGGGATGTTCAGGTTCCAAAAAAATACGAGTTGCCTGAAATCTAAGCCAACATTTTTTAACCCAATCTTGATGATTCTTTCAGGTAATGATCAGTACAACAAAACCACTTGGCTCACCAAATTTCGTTCTTCTAGGTTAAAACGTTCGTTGGCAGTAACCGTTTTCATTTTTAGGTTTCACTCTGTTTTCTCCTATAGGGATACATGTATTTGGAACTCTAAATCAAACACGGTTTGTGCTAGCTCTTTGATACTTGACACAATAAAGCAGTTTCAAGTTCTATCTCTATGTTTTGTGTGCTGTTGATGTAGCCCTAAGCAGAGACTGGCGAAAATCACTTTCATGGAAAGGGGTTGCCAAGCTTCCAAAAAACTACGAGTTGCCTGAAATCTCAGCAAACATTTTTTCACCCAATCTTAATGATTCTTTCAGATAATGATCAGTACACCAAAACCACTTGGCTCACCAAATTTCGTTTTTCTAGGTTAAACCGTTCGTTTGCAGTAACCGTTTTCATTTTTAGGTTTCACTCTGTTTTCTCCTATAGGGATACATGTATTTGGAACTGTAAATCAAACACGGTTTGTGCTAGCTCTTTGAAACTTGACACAATAAAGCAGTTTCAAGTTCTATCTGTATGGTTTGTTTGCTGTTGTTGTAGCCCTAAGCAGAGAGTGGCGAAAATCACTTTCATGAAAAGGGGTTGCCAAGCTTCCAAAAAACTACCAGTTGCCTGAAATCTCAGCCAACATTTTTTCACCCAATCTTGATGATTCTTTCAGGTAATGATCAGTACACCAAAATCACTTGGCTCACCAAATTTCGTTCTTCTAGGTTAAACCGTTCGTTGGCAGTAACCGTTTTCATTTTTAGGTTTCACTCTGTTTTCTCCTATAGGGATACATGTATTTGGAACTCTAAATCAAACACGGTTTGTGCTAGCTTTTTGAAACTTGACACAATAAAGCAGTTTCAAGTTCAATCTCTATGGTTTGTTTGCTGTTGATGTAGCCCTAAGCAGAGACTGGCGCAAATCACTTTCATGGAAAGGGGTTGCCAAGCTTCCAAAAAACTACGAGTTGCCTGAAATCTCAGCAAACATTTTTTCACCCAATCTTGATGATTCTTTCAGGAAATGATCAGTACACCAAACCACTTGGCTCTCCAAATTTCGTTCTTCTAGGTTAAACCGTTCGTTTGCAGTAACCGTTTTCATTTTTCGGTTTCACTCTGATTTCTCCTATAGGGATACATGTATTTGGAACTCTAAATCAAACACGGTTTGTGCTAGCTCTTTGAAACTCGACACAATAAAGCAGTTTCAAGTTCTATCTCTATGGTTTGTTTGTTGTTGATGTAGCCCTAAGCAGAGATGGCGAAAATCACTTTCATGGAAAGGGGTTGCCAAGCTACAATAAACTACGAGTTGCCTGAAATCTCAGCCAACATTTTTTCACACAATCTTGATGATTCTTTCACGAAATGATCAGTACACCAAAACCACTTGGCTCACCAAATTTCGTTCTTCTAGGTTAAACCTTTCGTTTGCAGTAACCGTTTTCATTTTTAGGTTTCACTCTGTTTTCTCCTATAGGGATACATGTATTTGGAACTCTAAATCAAACACGGTTTGTGCTAGCTTTTTGAAACTTGACACAATAAAGCAGTTTCAAGTTCTATCTCTATGGTTTGTTTGCTGTTGATGTAGCCCTAAGCAGAGACTGGCGAAAATCACTTTCAAAGAAAGGGTTGCCAAGGTTCCAAATAACTACAAGTTGCCTGAAAGCCAACATTTTTTCACCCAATCTTGATGATTCTTTCAGATAATGATCAGTACACCAAAACCACTTGGCTCACCAAATTTCGTTATTCTAGGTTAAACCGTTCTTTGAAGTAACCGTTTTCATTTTTAGGTTTCACTCTGTTTTCTCCTATAGGGATACATGTATTTGGAACTCTAAATCAAACACGGTTTGTGCTAGCTCTTTGAAACTTGACACAATAAAGCAGTTTCAAGTTCTATCTCTATGGTTTGTTTGCTGTTGATGTAGCCCTAAGTAGAGACTGGCGAAAATCACTTTCATGGAAAGGGGTTGCCAAGCTTCCAAAAAACAACGAGTTGCCTGAAATCTCAGCCAACATTTTTTCACCCAATCTTGATGATTCTTTCAGGTAATGATCAGTACACCAAAACCACTTGGCTCACCAAATTTCGTTCTTCTAGGTTTAAAACGTTCGTTTGCAGTAAACGTTTTCATTTTAAGGTTTCACTCTGTTTTCTCCTATAGGGATACATGTATTTGGAAATGTAAATCAAACACGGTTTGTGCTAGCTCTTTGAAACTAGACACAATAAAGCAGTTTCAAGTTCTATCTCTATGGTTTGTTTGATGTTGTTGTAGCCCTAAGCAGACAGTGGCGAAAATCACTTTCATGAAAGTGTTGCCAAACTTCCAAAAAACTACCAGTTGCCTGAAATCTCAGCCAACATTTTTCACCCAATCTTGATGATTTTTTCAGGTAATGATCAGTACACCAAAACCACTTGGCTCACCAAATTTCGTTCTTCTAGGTTAAACCGTTCGTTGGCAGTAACCGCGTTTTCATTTTTAGGTTCACTCGTTTTTCACTGTTTTTTCTCTATGGGATACAGTCTTTGGAACTCTAAATCAAACACGGTTTGTGCTAGCTTTTTGAAACTTGACTCAATAAAGCAGTTTCAAGTTCTATCTCTATGGTTTGTTTGCTGTTGATGTAGCCCTAAGAAGAGACTGGCGAAAATCACTTTCATGGAAAGTTGTTGCCAAGCTTCCAAAAAAACTACGAGTTTCCTGAAATCTCAGCCAACTTTTTTTCACCCAATCTTGATGATTCTTTCAGGTAATGATCAGTACACTAAAACCACTTGGCTCACCAAATTTCGTTTTTCTAGGTTAAACCGTTGTTTTGTAGTAACCGTTTTCTTTTTTAGGTTTCACTCTGTTTTCTCCTATAGGGATACATGTTTTTGGAACTCTAAATCAAACACGGTTTGTGCTAGCTCTTTGATACTTGACACAATAAAGCAGTTTCAAGTTCTATCTCTATGGTTGTTTGCTGTTGATGTAGCCCTAAGCAGAGACTGGCGAAAATCACTTTCATGGAAAGGGGTTGCCAAGCTACAAAAAACTACGAGTTGCCTGAAATCTCAGCCAACATTTTTTCACCCAATCTTGATGATTTTTCAGGTAATGATCAGTACACCAAAACCACTTGGCTCACCAAATTTCGTTCTTCTAGTTTAAACCGTTCGTTGGCAGTAACCGCGTTTTCATTTTTAGGTTTCACTCTGTTTTCTCCTATAGGGATACATGTCTTTGGAACTCTAAATCAAACACGGTTTGTGCTAGCTTTTTGAAACTTGACTCAATAAAGCAGTTTCAAGTTCTATCTCTATGGTTTGTTTGCTGTTGATGTAGCCCAAAGAAGAGACTGGCGAAAATCACTTTCATGGAAAGTTGTTGCCAAGCTTCCAAAAAACTACGAGTTTCCTGAAATCTCAGCCAACATTTTTTCACCCAATCTTGATGATTCTTTCAGGTAATGATCAGTACACCAAAACCACTTGGCTCACCAAATTTCGTTCTTCTAGGTTAAACCGTTGTTTTGTAGTAACCGTTTTCATTTTTAGGTTTCACTCTGTTTTCTCCTATAGGGATACATGTATTTGGAACTCTAAATCAAACACGGTTTGTGCTAGCTCTTTGATACTTGACACAATAAAGTAGTTTTCAAGTTCTATCTCTATGGTTTGTGTGCTGTTGATGTAGCCCTAAGCAGAGACTGGCGCAAATCACTTTCATGGAAAGGGGTTGCTAAGCTTCCAAAAAACTAAGAGTTGCCTGAAATCTCAGCCAACATTTTTTCACCCAATCTTGATGATTCTTTCAGATAATGATCAGTACACCAAAACCACTTGCCTCACCAAATTTCGTTCTTCTAGGTTAAACTGTTCGTTTGCAGTAACCGTTTTCATTTTTAGGTTTCACTCTGTTTTCTCCTATAGGGATACGTGTATTTGGAACTGTAAATCAAACACTGTTTGTGCTAGCTCTTTGAAACTTGACACAATAAAGCAGTTTCAAGTTCTCTCTCTATGGTTTGTTTGCTGTTGTTGTAGCCCTAAGCAGAGAGTGGCGAAAATCACTTTCATGAAAAGGGGTTGCCAAGCTTCCAAAAAACTACCAGTTGCCTGAAATCTCAGCCAACATTTTTTCACCCAATCTTGATGATTCTTTCAGGTAATGATCAGTACACCAAAACCACTTGGCTCACCAAATTTCGTTCTTCTAGGTTAAACCGTTCGTTGGCAGTAACCGCGTTTTCATTTTTAGGTTTCACTCTGTTTTCTCCTATAGGGATACATGTCTTTGGAACTCTAAATCAAACACGGTTTGTGATAGCTTTTTGAAACTTGACTCAATAAAAGCAGTTTCAAGTTCTATCTCTATGGTTTGTTTGCTGTTGATATAGCCCTAAGCAGAGACTGGCGCAAATCACTTTCATGGAAAGGGGTTGCCAAGCTTCCAAAAAACTACGAGTTGCCTGAAATCTCAGCCAACATTTTTTCACCCAATCTTGATGATTCTTTCAGGAAATGATCAGTACACCAAAACCCCTTGGCTCACCAAATTTCGTTCTTTTAGGTTAAACCGTTCGTTTGCAGTAACCGTTTTCATTTTTCGGTTTCACTCTGATTTCTCCTATAGGGATACATGTATTTGGAACTCTAAATCAAACACGGTTTGTGCTAGCTCTTTGAAACTTGACACAATAAAGCAGTTTCAAGTTCTATCTCTATGGTTTGTTTGCTGTTGATGTAGCCCTAAGCAGAGACTGGGGAAAATCACTTTCATGGAAAGGGTTGCCAAGCTACAATAAATTACGAGTTGCCTGAATCTCAGCCAACATTTTTCACACAATCTTGATGATTCTTTCAGGTAATGATCAGTACACCAAAACCACTTGGCTCACCAAATTTCGATCTTCTAGGTTAAACCTTTCGTTTGCAGTAACCATTTTCATTTTTAGGCTTCACTCTGTTTTCTCCTTAGGGATACAACATGTATTTGGAACTCTAAATCAAACACGGTTTGTGCTAGCTTTTGAAACTTGACACAATAAAGCAGTTTCAAGTTTTATCTCTATGGTTTGTTTGCTGTTGATGTAGCCCTAAGCAGAGACTGGCGAAAATCACTTTCAAAGAAAGGGGTTGCCAAGGTTCCAAATAACTAAAAGTTGCCTGAAATCTCAGCCAACATTTTTTCACCCAATCTTGATGATTCTTTCAGATAATGATCAGTACACCAAAACCACTTGGCTCACCAAATTTCGTTATTCTAGGTTAAACCGTTCTTTGAATTAACCGTTTTCATTTTTAGGTTTCACTCTGTTTTCTCCTATAGGGATACATGTATTTGGAACTCTGAATCAAACACGGTTTGTGCTAGCTCTTTGAAACTTGACACAATAAAGCAGTTTCAAGTTCTATCTCTATGGTTTGTTTGCTGTTGATGTAGCCCTAAGCAGAGACTGGCGAAAATCACTTTCATGGAAAGGGGTTGCCAAGCTTCCAAAAAACTACGAGTTGCCTGAAATCTCAGCCAACATTTTTTCACCCAATCTTGATGATTCTTTCAGGTAATGATCAGTACACCAAAACCACTTGGCTCACCAAATTTCGTTCTTCTTGGTTAAACCGTTCGTTTGCAGTAACCGTTTTCATTTTCAGGTTTCACTCTGTTTTCTCCTATAGGGATACATGTATTTGGAACTCTGAATCAAACACGGTTTGTGCTAGCTCTTTGAAACTTGACACAATAAAGCAGTTTCAAGTTCTATCTCTATGGTTTGTTTGCTGTTGATGTAGCCCTAAGCAGAGACTGGAAAAAATCACTTTCATGGAAAGGGGTTGCCAAGCTTCCAAAAAACTACGAGTTGCCTGAAATCTCAGCCAACATTTTTTCACCCAATCTTGATGATTCTTTCAGGTTATGATCAGTACACGAAACCACTTGGCTCCCTATGATACATGTATTTGGAACTCTAAATCAAACACGGTTCTGCTAGCTCTTTCAAACTTGGCGAGTGGCGAAATACACTTTCATGGAAAAGTGTTGCCAAGCTTCCAAAAAACTACGAGTTGCCTGAAATCTCAGCAAACATTTTTTCACCCAATATCGATGATTCTTTCAAGTAATGATCAGGACACCAAAACTATTTGGCTCACCAAATTTCGTTCTTCTAGGTTAAACCGTTCGTTTGCAGTAACCGTTTTCATTTTTAGGTTTCACTCTGTTTTCTTCTATAGGGATACATGTATTTGGAACTGTAAAACAAACACGGTTTGTGCTAGCTCTTTGAAACTTGACACAATAAAGCAGTTTCAAGTTCTATCTTTATGGTTTGTTTGCTGTTGATGTAGCCCTAAGCAGAGAGTGGCGAAAAACACTTTCATGGAAAGGGGTTGCCAAGCTTCCAAAAAACTACGAGTTTCCTGAAATCTCAGCAAACATTTTTTCACCCAATCTTGATGATTCTTTCTGGTAATGATCAGTACACCAAAACCACTTTGCACACCCAATTTCGTTCTTCTAGGTTAAACCGTTCGTTTGGTGTAACCGTTTTCATTTTTAGGTTTCACTCTGTTTTCTCCTATAGGGATACATGTATTTGGAACTCTGAATCAAACACGGTTTGTGCTAGCTCTTTGAAACTTGACACAATAAAACAGTTTCAAGTTCTATCTCTATGGTATGTTTGCTGTTGATGTAGCCCTAAGCAGAGACTTTCCGAAATCACTTTCATGGAAAGGGTTGTAAGCTTCCAAAAAACTACGAGTTGCCTGAAATCTCAGCCAACATTTTTTAAGCCAATCTTGATGATTCTTTCAGGAAATGATCAGCACACCAAAACCACTTGGCTCACCAAATTTCGTTCTTCTAGGTTAAACCATTCGTTTGCAGTAACCGTTTTCATTTTTAGGTTTCACTCTGTTTTCTCCTATAGGGATACATATATTTGGAACTCTAAATCAAACACGGTTTGTGCTAGCACTTTGAAACTTGACACAATAAAGCAGTTTCAAGTTCTATCTCTATGCTTTGTTTGCTGTTGATGTAGCCCTAACAAGAGACTGACGAAAATCACTTTCATGGAAAGGGGTTGCCAAGCTTCCAAAAAACTACGAGTTGCCTGAAATCTCAGCAAACATTTTTTCACCCAATCTTGATGATTCTTTCAGGAAATGATCAGTACACCAAAACCACTTGGCTCACAAAATTTCGTTTTTCTAGGTTAAACCGTTCGTTTGCAGTAACCGTTTTTATTTTTAGGTTTCACTCTGTTTTCTCCTATAGGGATACATGTATTTGGAACTCTGAATCAAACACGGTTTGTGCTAGCTCTTTGAAACTTGACACAATAAAGCAGTTTCAAGTTCTATCTCTATGGTTTGTTTGCTGTTGATGTAGCCCTAAGCAGAGACTGGCGAAAATCACTTTCATGGAAAGGGGTTGCCAAGCTTCCAAAAAACTACGAGTTGCCTGAAATCTCAGCCAACATTTTTTCACCCAATCTTGATGATTCTTTCAGGTAATGATCAGTTC
>NW_027523748.1:0-41603 GCF_052094955.1 Ictidomys tridecemlineatus | reverse complement strand
ACCGTGTTTGATTTAGAGTTCCAAATACATGTATCCCTATAGGAGAAAACAGAGTGAAACCTCAAAATGAAACCGGTTACTGCCAACGAACGGTTTAACCTAGAAGAACGAAATTTGGCGAGCCAAGTGGGATTGGTGTACTGATCATTACCTGAAAGTTTCATCAAGATTGGGTGAAAAAGTGTGTGCTGAGATTTAAGGCGACTCGTAGTTTTTTGGAAGCTTGGCAGGCCCTTTCCATGAAAGTGATTCTCGCCAGTCTCTGCTTAGGGCTACATCAACAGCAAACAAAGCATAGAGATAGAACTTGAAACTGCTTTATTGGGTCAATTTTCAAAGAGCTAGCACAAACCGTGTTTGATTTAGAGTTCCAAATACATGTATCCCTATAGGAGAAAACAGAGTGAAACCTCAAAATGAAAACGGTTACTGCCAACGAACGGTTTAACCTAGGAGAATGAAATTTGGCGAGCCAAGTGGGATTCTTGTACTGATCATTACCTGAAAGTTTCATCAAGATTGGGTGAAAAAGTGTTTGCTGAGATTTCAGGCAACTCGTAGTTTTTTGGAAGCTTGGCAGGCCCTTTCCATGAAAGTGATTCTCGCCAGTCTCTGCTTAGGGCTGCATCAACAGCAAACAAACCATAGAGATAGAACTTGAAACTGCTTTATTGTGTCAAGTTTCAAAGAGCTAGCACAAACCGTGTTTGATTTAGAGTTCCAAATACATGTATCCCTATAGGAGAAAACAGAGTGAAACCTCAAAATGAAACCAGTTACTGCCATCGAACGGATTAACCTAGAAGAACGAAATTTGGCGAGCCAAGTGGGATTGGTGTACTGATCATTACCTGAAAGTTTCATCAAGATTGGTTGAAAAAGTGTGTGCTGAGATTTCAGGCAACTCGTAGTTTTTTGGAAGCTTGGCAGGCCCTTTCCATGAAAGTGATTCTCGCCAGTCTCTGCTTAGTGCTATATCAACAGCAAACAAACCATAGAGACAGAACTTGAAACTGCTTTATTGTGTCAAGTTTCAAAGAGCTAGCACAAACCGTGTTTGATTTAGAGTTCCAAATACATGTATCCCTATAGGAGAAAACAGAGTGAAATCTCAAAATGAAACCGGTTACTGCAAAGGAACGGTTTAACCTAGAAGAACGAAATTTGGCGAGCCAAGTGGGATTCATGTACTGATCATTACCTGAAAGTTTCATCAAGATTGGGTGAAAAAATGTGTCCTGAGATTTCAGGCAACTCGTAGTTTTTTGGAAGCTTGGCAGGCCCTTTCCATGAAAGTGATTCTCGCCAGTCTCTGCTTAGGGCTACATCAACAGCAAACAAACCATAGAGATAGAACTTGAAACTGCTTTATTGTGTCAAGTTTCAAAGAGCTAGCACAAACCGTGTTTGATTTAGAGTTCCAAATACATGTATCCCTATAGGAGAAAACAGAGTGAAACCTCAAAATGAAACCGGTTACTGCCAACGAACGGTTTAACCTAGAAGAACGAAATTTGGCGAGCCACGTGGGATTGGTGTACTGATCATTTCCTGAAAGTTTCATCAAGATTGGGTGAAAAAGTGTGTGCTGAGATTTCAGGCAACTCGTCGTTTTTTGGAAGCTGACAGGCCCTTTCCATGAAAGTGATTCTCGCCAGTCTCTGCTTAGGGCTACATCAACAGCAAACTAACCATAGAGATAGAACTTGAAACTGCTTTATTGTGTCAACTTTCAAAGAGCTAGCATAAACCGTGTTTGATTTAGAGTTCCAAATACATGTATCCCTATAGGAGAAAACAGAGTGAAACGTCAAAATGAAACCGGTTACTGCAAACGAACGGTTTAACCTAGAAGAACGAAATTTGGCGAGCCAAGTGGGATTGGTGTACTGATCTTTTCCTGAAAGTTTCATCAAGATTGGGTGAAAAAGTGTGTGCTGAGATTTCAGGCAACTCGTCGTTTTTTGGAAGCTTGGCAGGCCCTTTCCATGAAAGTGATTCTCGCCAGTCTCTGCTTAGGGCTACATCAACAGCAAACAAACCATAGAGATAGAACTTGAAACTGCTTTATTGTGTCAAGTTTCAAAGAGCTAGCATAAACCGTGTTTGATTTAGAGTTCCAAATACATGTATCCCTATAGGAGAAAACAGAGTGAAACCTCAAAATGAAACCGGTTACTGCCAACGAACGGTTTAACCTAGAAAAACCAAATTTGGCGAGCCAAGTGGGATTGGTGTACTGATCATTACCTGAAAGTATCATCAAGATTGGGTGAAAAAGTGTTTGCTGAGATTTCAGGCAACTCGTAGTTTTTTGTAAGCTTGGCAGGCACTTTCCATGAAAGTGATTCTCGCCAGTCTCTGCTTAGGGCTACATCAACAGCAAACAAACCATAGAGATAGAACTTGAAACTGCTTTATTGTGTCAAGTTTCAAAGAGCTAGCACAAACCGTGTTTGACTTAGAGTTCCAAATACATGTATCCCTATAGGAGAAAACAGAGTGAAACCTCAAAATGAAACCGGTTACTGCCAACGAATGGTTTAACCTAGAAGAACGAAACTTGGCGAGCCAAGTGGGATTGGTGTACTGATCATTAACTGAAAGTTTCATCAAGATTGGGTGAAAAAGTGTGTGCTGAGATTTCAGGAAACTCGTAGTTTTTTAGAATCTTGGCAGGCCCTTTCCATGAAAGTGATTCTCGCCAGTCTCTGCTTAGGGCTACATCAACAGCAAACAAACTATAGAGATAGAACTTGAAACTGCTTTATTGTGTCAGGTTTCAAAGAGCTAGCACAAACCGTGTTTGATTTAGAGTTCCAAATACATGTATCCCTATAGGAGAAAACAGAGTGTAACCTCAAAATGAAACCGGTTACTGCCAACGAACGGTTTAACCTAGAAGATCGAAATTTGGCGAGCCAAGTGGGATTGGTGTACTTATCATTACCTGAAAGCTTCATCAAGTTTGGGTGAAAAAGTGTTTGAAGAGATTTCAGGCAACTCGTAGTTTTTTGGAAGCTTGGCAGGCCCTTTCCATGAAAGTGATTCTCGCCAGTCTCTGCTTAGGGCTACATCAACAGCAAACTAACCATAGAGATAGAACTTGAAACTGCTTTATTGTGTCAACTTTCAAAGAGCTAGCATAAACCGTGTTTGATTTAGAGTTCCAAATACATGTATCCCTATAGGAGAAAACACAGTGAAACCTCAAAATGATACCGGTTACAGCCAAGGTATGGTTTAACCTAGAAGAACGAAATTTGGCGAGCCAAGTGGGATTGGTGTACTGATCATTACCTGAAAGTATCATCAAGATTGGGTGAAAAAGTGTTTGCTGAGATATCAGACAACTAGTAGTTTTTGGAAGCTTGGCAGGCCCTTTCCATGAAAGTGATTCTCGCCAGTCTCTGCTTAGGGCTACATCAACAGCAAACAAAATATAGAGATAGAACTTGAAACTGCTTTATAGTGTCAAGTTTCAAAGAGCTAGCGCAAAACATGTTTGATTTAGAGTTCCAAATACATGTATCCCTATAGGAGAAATCAGAGTGAAACCTCAAAATGAAGCCGGTTACTGCCAACGAACGGTTTAACCTAGAAGAACGAAATTTGGCGAGCCAAGTGGGATTTGTGCACTGATCATTACCTGAAAGTTTCATCAAGATTGGGTGAAAAAGTGTTTGCTTAGATTTCAGGCAACTCGTAGTTTTTTGGAAGCTTGGCAGGCCCTTTCCATGAAAGTGATTCTCGCCAGTCTCTGCTTAGGGCTACATCAACAGCAAACAAACCATAGAGATAGAACTTGAAACTGCTTTATTGTGTCAAGTTTCAAAGAGCTAGCACAAACCGTGTTTGACTTAGAGTTCCAAATACATGTATCCCTATAGGAGAAAACAGAGTGTAACCTCAAAATGAAACCGGTTACTGCCAACGAACGGTTTAACCTAGAAGATCGAAATTTGGCGAGCCAAGTGGGATTGGTGTACTTATCATTACCTGAAAGCTTCATCAAGTTTGGGTGAAAAAGTGTTTGAAGAGATTTCAGGCAACTCGTAGTTTTTTGGAAGCTTGGCAGGCCCTTTCCATGAAAGTGATTCTCGCCAGTCTCTGCTTAGGGCTACATCAACAGCAAACTAACCATAGAGATAGAACTTGAAACTGCTTTATTGTGTCAACTTTCAAAGAGCTAGCATAAACCGTGTTTGATTTAGAGTTCCAAATACATGTATCCCTATAGGAGAAAACACAGTGAAACCTCAAAATGATACCGGTTACAGCCAAGGTATGGTTTAACCTAGAAGAACGAAATTTGGCGAGCCAAGTGGGATTGGTGTACTGATCATTACCTGAAAGTATCATCAAGATTGGGTGAAAAAGTGTTTGCTGAGATATCAGACAACTAGTAGTTTTTGGAAGCTTGGCAGGCCCTTTCCATGAAAGTGATTCTCGCCAGTCTCTGCTTAGGGCTACATCAACAGCAAACAAAATATAGAGATAGAACTTGAAACTGCTTTATAGTGTCAAGTTTCAAAGAGCTAGCGCAAAACATGTTTGATTTAGAGTTCCAAATACATGTATCCCTATAGGAGAAATCAGAGTGAAACCTCAAAATGAAGCCGGTTACTGCCAACGAACGGTTTAACCTAGAAGAACGAAATTTGGCGAGCCAAGTGGGATTTGTGCACTGATCATTACCTGAAAGTTTCATCAAGATTGGGTGAAAAAGTGTTTGCTTAGATTTCAGGCAACTCGTAGTTTTTTGGAAGCTTGGCAGGCCCTTTCCATGAAAGTGATTCTCGCCAGTCTCTGCTTAGGGCTACATCAACAGCAAACAAACCATAGAGATAGAACTTGAAACTGCTTTATTGTGTCAAGTTTCAAAGAGCTAGCACAAACCGTGTTTGACTTAGAGTTCCAAATACATGTATCCCTATAGGAGAAAACAGAGTGAAACCTCAAAATGAAACCGGTTACTGCCAACGAACGGTTTAACCTAGGAGAACGAAATTTGGCGAGCCAAGTGGGATTGGTGTACTGATCATTACCTGAAAGTTTCATCAAGATTGGGTGAAAAAGTGTGTGCTGAGATTTCAGGCAACTCGTAGTTTTTTGGAAGCTTGGCAGGCCCTTTCCATGAAAGTGATTCTCGCCAGTCTCTGCTTAGGGCTACATCAACAGCAAACAAACCATAGAGATAGAACTTGAAACTGCTTTATTGTGTCAAGTTTCAAAGAGCTAGCACAAACCGTGTTTGATTTAGAGTTCCAAATACATGTATCCCTATAGGAGAAAACAGAGTGAAACCTCAAAATGGAACCGGTTACTGCCAACGAACGGTTTAACCTAGAAGAACGAAATTTGGCGAGCCAAGTGGGATTGGTGTACTGATCATTACCTGAAAGTTTCATCAAGATTGGGTGAAATAGTGTGTGCTGAGATTTCTGGAAACTCGTAGTTTTTTGGAAGCTTGGCAGGCCCTTTTCATGAAAGTGATTCTCGCCAGTCTCTGCTTAGGGCTACATCAACAGCAAACAAACCATAGAGATAGAACTTGAAACTGCTTTATTGTGTCAAGTTTCAAAAAGCTAGCACAAACCGTGTTTGATTAAGAGTTCCAAATACATGTATCCCTATAGGAGAAAACAGAGTGAAACCTCAAAATGAAACCGGTTACTGCCAACGAACGGTTTAACCTCGAAGAACGAAATTTGGCGAGCCAAGTGGGATTGGTGTACTGATCATTACCTGAAAGTTTGATCAAGATTGGGTGAAAAAGTGTGTGCTGAGATTTCAGGCAACTCGTAGTTTTTTGGAAGCTTGGCAGGCCCTTTCCATGAAAGTGATTCTCGCCAGTCTCTGCTTAGGGCTACATCAACAGGAAACAAACCATAGAGATTGAACTTGAAACTGCTTTATTGTGTCAAGTTTCAAAGAGCTAGCACAAACCTTGTTTGACTTAGAGTTCCAAATACATGTATCCCTAAGGGAGAAAACAGAGTGAAACCTCAAAATGAAACCGGTTACTGCCAACGAACGGTTTAATCTAGAAGAACGAAATTTGGTGAGCCAAGTGAGATTGGTGTACTGACTATTACCTGAAAGTTTCATCAAGATTGGGTGAAAAAGTGTTTGCTTAGATTTCAGGCAACTCGTAGATTTTTGGAAGCTTGGCAGGCCCTTTCCATGAAAGTGATTCTCGCCAGTCTCTGCTTAGGGCTACATCAACAGCAAACAAACCATAGAGATAAAACTTGAAACTGCTTTATTGTGTCAAGTTTCAAAGAGCTAGCACAAACCGTGTTTGATTTAGAGTTCCAAATACATGTATCCCTATAGGAGAAAACAGAGTGAAACCTCAAAATGAAACCGGTTACTGCCAACGAACGGTTTAACCTAGAAGAACGAAATTTGGCGAGCCAAGTGGGATTGGTGTACTGATCATTACCTGAAAGATTCATCAAGATTGGGTGAAAAAGTGTTTGCTTAGATTTCTGGCAACTCGTAGTTTTTTGGAAGCTTGGCAGGCCCTTTCCATGAAAGTGATTCTCGCCAGTCTCTGCTTAGGGCTACATCAACAGCAAACAAACCATAGAGATAGAACTTGAAACTGCTTTATTGTGTCAAGTTTCAAAGAGCTAGCATAAACCGTGTTTGATTTAGAGTTCCAAATACATGTATCCCTATAGGAGAAAACAGAGTGAAACCTCAAAATGAAACCGGTTACTGCCAACGAACGGTTTAACCTAGAAAAACCAAATTTGGCGAGCCAAGTGGGATTGGTGTACTGATCATTACCTGAAAGTATCATCAAGATTGGGTGAAAAAGTGTTTGCTGAGATTTCAGGCAACTCGTAGTTTTTTGTAAGCTTGGCAGGCACTTTCCATGAAAGTGATTCTCGCCAGTCTCTGCTTAGGGCTACATCAACAGCAAACAAACCATAGAGATAGAACTTGAAACTGCTTTATTGTGTCAAGTTTCAAAGAGCTAGCACAAACCGTGTTTGACTTAGAGTTCCAAATACATGTATCCCTATAGGAGAAAACAGAGTGAAACCTCAAAATGAAACCGGTTACTGCCAACGAATGGTTTAACCTAGAAGAACGAAACTTGGCGAGCCAAGTGGGATTGGTGTACTGATCATTAACTGAAAGTTTCATCAAGATTGGGTGAAAAAGTGTGTGCTGAGATTTCAGGAAACTCGTAGTTTTTTAGAATCTTGGCAGGCCCTTTCCATGAAAGTGATTCTCGCCAGTCTCTGCTTAGGGCTACATCAACAGCAAACAAACTATAGAGATAGAACTTGAAACTGCTTTATTGTGTCAGGTTTCAAAGAGCTAGCACAAACCGTGTTTGATTTAGAGTTCCAAATACATGTATCCCTATAGGAGAAAACAGAGTGTAACCTCAAAATGAAACCGGTTACTGCCAACGAACGGTTTAACCTAGAAGATCGAAATTTGGCGAGCCAAGTGGGATTGGTGTACTTATCATTACCTGAAAGCTTCATCAAGTTTGGGTGAAAAAGTGTTTGAAGAGATTTCAGGCAACTCGTAGTTTTTTGGAAGCTTGGCAGGCCCTTTCCATGAAAGTGATTCTCGCCAGTCTCTGCTTAGGGCTACATCAACAGCAAACTAACCATAGAGATAGAACTTGAAACTGCTTTATTGTGTCAACTTTCAAAGAGCTAGCATAAACCGTGTTTGATTTAGAGTTCCAAATACATGTATCCCTATAGGAGAAAACACAGTGAAACCTCAAAATGATACCGGTTACAGCCAAGGTATGGTTTAACCTAGAAGAACGAAATTTGGCGAGCCAAGTGGGATTGGTGTACTGATCATTACCTGAAAGTATCATCAAGATTGGGTGAAAAAGTGTTTGCTGAGATATCAGACAACTAGTAGTTTTTGGAAGCTTGGCAGGCCCTTTCCATGAAAGTGATTCTCGCCAGTCTCTGCTTAGGGCTACATCAACAGCAAACAAAATATAGAGATAGAACTTGAAACTGCTTTATAGTGTCAAGTTTCAAAGAGCTAGCGCAAAACATGTTTGATTTAGAGTTCCAAATACATGTATCCCTATAGGAGAAATCAGAGTGAAACCTCAAAATGAAGCCGGTTACTGCCAACGAACGGTTTAACCTAGAAGAACGAAATTTGGCGAGCCAAGTGGGATTTGTGCACTGATCATTACCTGAAAGTTTCATCAAGATTGGGTGAAAAAGTGTTTGCTTAGATTTCAGGCAACTCGTAGTTTTTTGGAAGCTTGGCAGGCCCTTTCCATGAAAGTGATTCTCGCCAGTCTCTGCTTAGGGCTACATCAACAGCAAACAAACCATAGAGATAGAACTTGAAACTGCTTTATTGTGTCAAGTTTCAAAGAGCTAGCACAAACCGTGTTTGACTTAGAGTTCCAAATACATGTATCCCTATAGGAGAAAACAGAGTGAAACCTCAAAATGAAACCGGTTACTGCCAACGAACGGTTTAACCTAGGAGAACGAAATTTGGCGAGCCAAGTGGGATTGGTGTACTGATCATTACCTGAAAGTTTCATCAAGATTGGGTGAAAAAGTGTGTGCTGAGATTTCAGGCAACTCGTAGTTTTTTGGAAGCTTGGCAGGCCCTTTCCATGAAAGTGATTCTCGCCAGTCTCTGCTTAGGGCTACATCAACAGCAAACAAACCATAGAGATAGAACTTGAAACTGCTTTATTGTGTCAAGTTTCAAAGAGCTAGCACAAACCGTGTTTGATTTAGAGTTCCAAATACATGTATCCCTATAGGAGAAAACAGAGTGAAACCTCAAAATGGAACCGGTTACTGCCAACGAACGGTTTAACCTAGAAGAACGAAATTTGGCGAGCCAAGTGGGATTGGTGTACTGATCATTACCTGAAAGTTTCATCAAGATTGGGTGAAATAGTGTGTGCTGAGATTTCTGGAAACTCGTAGTTTTTTGGAAGCTTGGCAGGCCCTTTTCATGAAAGTGATTCTCGCCAGTCTCTGCTTAGGGCTACATCAACAGCAAACAAACCATAGAGATAGAACTTGAAACTGCTTTATTGTGTCAAGTTTCAAAAAGCTAGCACAAACCGTGTTTGATTAAGAGTTCCAAATACATGTATCCCTATAGGAGAAAACAGAGTGAAACCTCAAAATGAAACCGGTTACTGCCAACGAACGGTTTAACCTCGAAGAACGAAATTTGGCGAGCCAAGTGGGATTGGTGTACTGATCATTACCTGAAAGTTTGATCAAGATTGGGTGAAAAAGTGTGTGCTGAGATTTCAGGCAACTCGTAGTTTTTTGGAAGCTTGGCAGGCCCTTTCCATGAAAGTGATTCTCGCCAGTCTCTGCTTAGGGCTACATCAACAGGAAACAAACCATAGAGATTGAACTTGAAACTGCTTTATTGTGTCAAGTTTCAAAGAGCTAGCACAAACCGTGTTTGACTTAGAGTTCCAAATACATGTATCCCTAAGGGAGAAAACAGAGTGAAACCTCAAAATGAAACCGGTTACTGCCAACGAACGGTTTAATCTAGAAGAACGAAATTTGGTGAGCCAAGTGAGATTGGTGTACTGACTATTACCTGAAAGTTTCATCAAGATTGGGTGAAAAAGTGTTTGCTTAGATTTCAGGCAACTCGTAGATTTTTGGAAGCTTGGCAGGCCCTTTCCATGAAAGTGATTCTCGCCAGTCTCTGCTTAGGGCTACATCAACAGCAAACAAACCATAGAGATAAAACTTGAAACTGCTTTATTGTGTCAAGTTTCAAAGAGCTAGCACAAACCGTGTTTGATTTAGAGTTCCAAATACATGTATCCCTATAGGAGAAAACAGAGTGAAACCTCAAAATGAAACCGGTTACTGCCAACGAACGGTTTAACCTAGAAGAACGAAATTTGGCGAGCCAAGTGGGATTGGTGTACTGATCATTACCTGAAAGATTCATCAAGATTGGGTGAAAAAGTGTTTGCTTAGATTTCTGGCAACTCGTAGTTTTTTGGAAGCTTGGCAGGCCCTTTCCATGAAAGTGATTCTCGCCAGTCTCTGCTTAGGGCTACATCAACAGCAAACTAACCATAGAGATAGAACGTGAAACTGCTTTATTGTGTCAAGTTTCAAAGAGCTAGCACAAACCGTGTTTGACTTAGAGTTCCAAATACATGTATCCCTATAGGAGAAAACAGAGTGAAACCTCGAAATGAAACCGGTTACTGCCAACGAATGGTTCAACCTAGAAGAACGAAACTTGGCGAGCCAAGTGGGATTGGTGTACTGATCATTAACTGAAAGTTTCATCAAGATTGGGTGAAAAAGTGTGTGCTGAGATTTCAGGCAACTCGTAGTTTTTTAGAATCTTGGCAGGCCCTTTCCATGAAAGTGATTCTCGCCAGTCTCTGCTTAGGGCTACATCAACAGCAAACAAACCATAGAGATAGAACTTGAAACTGCTTTATTGTGTCAAGTTTCAAAGAGCTAGCACAAACCGTGTTTGATTTAGAGTTCCAAATACATGTATCCCTATAGGAGAAAACAGAGTGAAACCTCAAAATGAAACCGGTTACTGCCAACGAACGGTTTATCCTAGAAGAACGAAATTTGGCGAGCCAAGTGGGATTGGTGTACTGATCATTACCTGAAAGTTTCATCAAGATTGGGTGAAAAAGTGTGTGCTGAGATTTCAGGCAACTCGTAGTTTTTTGGAAGCTTGGCAGGCCCTTTCCATGAAAGTGATTCTCGCCAGTCTCTGCCTAGGGCTACATCAACAGCAAACAAACCATAGAGATAGAACTTGAAACTGCTTTATTGTGTCAAGTTTCAAAGAGCTAGCACAAACCGTGTTTGATTTAGAGTTCCAAATACATGTATCCCTATAGGAGAAAACAGAGTGAAACCTCAAAATGAAACCGGTTACTGCCAACGAACGGTTTAACCTAGAAGAACGAAATTTGGCGAGCCACGTGGGATTGGTGTACTGATCATTTCCTGAAAGTTTCATCAAGATTGGGTGAAAAAGTGTGTGCTGAGATTTCAGGCAACTCGTCGTTTTTTGGAAGCTGACAGGCCCTTTCCATGAAAGTGATTCTCGCCAGTCTCTGCTTAGGGCTACATCAACAGCAAACAAACCATAGAGATAGAACTTGAAACTGCTTTATTGTGTCAAGTTTCAAAGAGCTAGCATAAACCGTGTTTGATTTAGAGTTCCAAATACATGTATCCCTATAGGAGAAAACAGAGTGAAACCTCAAAATGAAACCGGTTACTGCCAACGAACGGTTTAACCTAGAAAAACCAAATTTGGCGAGCCAAGTGGGATTGGTGTACTGATCATTACCTGAAAGTATCATCAAGATTGGGTGAAAAAGTGTTTGCTGAGATTTCAGGCAACTCGTAGTTTTTTGTAAGCTTGGCAGGCACTTTCCATGAAAGTGATTCTCGCCAGTCTCTGCTTAGGGCTACATCAACAGCAAACAAACCATAGAGATAGAACTTGAAACTGCTTTATTGTGTCAAGTTTCAAAGAGCTAGCACAAACCGTGTTTGACTTAGAGTTCCAAATACATGTATCCCTATAGGAGAAAACAGAGTGAAACCTCAAAATGAAACCGGTTACTGCCAACGAATGGTTTAACCTAGAAGAACGAAACTTGGCGAGCCAAGTGGGATTGGTGTACTGATCATTAACTGAAAGTTTCATCAAGATTGGGTGAAAAAGTGTGTGCTGAGATTTCAGGAAACTCGTAGTTTTTTAGAATCTTGGCAGGCCCTTTCCATGAAAGTGATTCTCGCCAGTCTCTGCTTAGGGCTACATCAACAGCAAACAAACTATAGAGATAGAACTTGAAACTGCTTTATTGTGTCAGGTTTCAAAGAGCTAGCACAAACCGTGTTTGATTTAGAGTTCCAAATACATGTATCCCTATAGGAGAAAACAGAGTGTAACCTCAAAATGAAACCGGTTACTGCCAACGAACGGTTTAACCTAGAAGATCGAAATTTGGCGAGCCAAGTGGGATTGGTGTACTTATCATTACCTGAAAGCTTCATCAAGTTTGGGTGAAAAAGTGTTTGAAGAGATTTCAGGCAACTCGTAGTTTTTTGGAAGCTTGGCAGGCCCTTTCCATGAAAGTGATTCTCGCCAGTCTCTGCTTAGGGCTACATCAACAGCAAACTAACCATAGAGATAGAACTTGAAACTGCTTTATTGTGTCAACTTTCAAAGAGCTAGCATAAACCGTGTTTGATTTAGAGTTCCAAATACATGTATCCCTATAGGAGAAAACACAGTGAAACCTCAAAATGATACCGGTTACAGCCAAGGTATGGTTTAACCTAGAAGAACGAAATTTGGCGAGCCAAGTGGGATTGGTGTACTGATCATTACCTGAAAGTATCATCAAGATTGGGTGAAAAAGTGTTTGCTGAGATATCAGACAACTAGTAGTTTTTGGAAGCTTGGCAGGCCCTTTCCATGAAAGTGATTCTCGCCAGTCTCTGCTTAGGGCTACATCAACAGCAAACAAAATATAGAGATAGAACTTGAAACTGCTTTATAGTGTCAAGTTTCAAAGAGCTAGCGCAAAACATGTTTGATTTAGAGTTCCAAATACATGTATCCCTATAGGAGAAATCAGAGTGAAACCTCAAAATGAAGCCGGTTACTGCCAACGAACGGTTTAACCTAGAAGAACGAAATTTGGCGAGCCAAGTGGGATTTGTGCACTGATCATTACCTGAAAGTTTCATCAAGATTGGGTGAAAAAGTGTTTGCTTAGATTTCAGGCAACTCGTAGTTTTTTGGAAGCTTGGCAGGCCCTTTCCATGAAAGTGATTCTCGCCAGTCTCTGCTTAGGGCTACATCAACAGCAAACAAACCATAGAGATAGAACTTGAAACTGCTTTATTGTGTCAAGTTTCAAAGAGCTAGCACAAACCGTGTTTGACTTAGAGTTCCAAATACATGTATCCCTATAGGAGAAAACAGAGTGAAACCTCAAAATGAAACCGGTTACTGCCAACGAACGGTTTAACCTAGGAGAACGAAATTTGGCGAGCCAAGTGGGATTGGTGTACTGATCATTACCTGAAAGTTTCATCAAGATTGGGTGAAAAAGTGTGTGCTGAGATTTCAGGCAACTCGTAGTTTTTTGGAAGCTTGGCAGGCCCTTTCCATGAAAGTGATTCTCGCCAGTCTCTGCTTAGGGCTACATCAACAGCAAACAAACCATAGAGATAGAACTTGAAACTGCTTTATTGTGTCAAGTTTCAAAGAGCTAGCACAAACCGTGTTTGATTTAGAGTTCCAAATACATGTATCCCTATAGGAGAAAACAGAGTGAAACCTCAAAATGGAACCGGTTACTGCCAACGAACGGTTTAACCTAGAAGAACGAAATTTGGCGAGCCAAGTGGGATTGGTGTACTGATCATTACCTGAAAGTTTCATCAAGATTGGGTGAAATAGTGTGTGCTGAGATTTCTGGAAACTCGTAGTTTTTTGGAAGCTTGGCAGGCCCTTTTCATGAAAGTGATTCTCGCCAGTCTCTGCTTAGGGCTACATCAACAGCAAACAAACCATAGAGATAGAACTTGAAACTGCTTTATTGTGTCAAGTTTCAAAAAGCTAGCACAAACCGTGTTTGATTAAGAGTTCCAAATACATGTATCCCTATAGGAGAAAACAGAGTGAAACCTCAAAATGAAACCGGTTACTGCCAACGAACGGTTTAACCTCGAAGAACGAAATTTGGCGAGCCAAGTGGGATTGGTGTACTGATCATTACCTGAAAGTTTGATCAAGATTGGGTGAAAAAGTGTGTGCTGAGATTTCAGGCAACTCGTAGTTTTTTGGAAGCTTGGCAGGCCCTTTCCATGAAAGTGATTCTCGCCAGTCTCTGCTTAGGGCTACATCAACAGGAAACAAACCATAGAGATTGAACTTGAAACTGCTTTATTGTGTCAAGTTTCAAAGAGCTAGCACAAACCGTGTTTGACTTAGAGTTCCAAATACATGTATCCCTAAGGGAGAAAACAGAGTGAAACCTCAAAATGAAACCGGTTACTGCCAACGAACGGTTTAATCTAGAAGAACGAAATTTGGTGAGCCAAGTGAGATTGGTGTACTGACTATTACCTGAAAGTTTCATCAAGATTGGGTGAAAAAGTGTTTGCTTAGATTTCAGGCAACTCGTAGATTTTTGGAAGCTTGGCAGGCCCTTTCCATGAAAGTGATTCTCGCCAGTCTCTGCTTAGGGCTACATCAACAGCAAACAAACCATAGAGATAAAACTTGAAACTGCTTTATTGTGTCAAGTTTCAAAGAGCTAGCACAAACCGTGTTTGATTTAGAGTTCCAAATACATGTATCCCTATAGGAGAAAACAGAGTGAAACCTCAAAATGAAACCGGTTACTGCCAACGAACGGTTTAACCTAGAAGAACGAAATTTGGCGAGCCAAGTGGGATTGGTGTACTGATCATTACCTGAAAGATTCATCAAGATTGGGTGAAAAAGTGTTTGCTTAGATTTCTGGCAACTCGTAGTTTTTTGGAAGCTTGGCAGGCCCTTTCCATGAAAGTGATTCTCGCCAGTCTCTGCTTAGGGCTACATCAACAGCAAACTAACCATAGAGATAGAACGTGAAACTGCTTTATTGTGTCAAGTTTCAAAGAGCTAGCACAAACCGTGTTTGACTTAGAGTTCCAAATACATGTATCCCTATAGGAGAAAACAGAGTGAAACCTCAAAATGAAACCGGTTACTGCCAACGAATGGTTCAACCTAGAAGAACGAAACTTGGCGAGCCAAGTGGGATTGGTGTACTGATCATTAACTGAAAGTTTCATCAAGATTGGGTGAAAAAGTGTGTGCTGAGATTTCAGGCAACTCGTAGTTTTTTAGAATCTTGGCAGGCCCTTTCCATGAAAGTGATTCTCGCCAGTCTCTGCTTAGGGCTACATCAACAGCAAACAAACTATAGAGATAGAACTTGAAACTGCTTTATTGTGTCAGGTTTCAAAGAGCTAGCACAAACCGTGTTTGATTTAGAGTTCCAAATACATGTATCCCTATAGGCGAAAACAGAGTGAAACCTCAAAATGAAACCGGTTACTGCCAACGAACGGTTTAACCTAGAAGAACGAAATTTGGCGAGCCAAGTGAGATTGTTGTACTGATCATTACCTGAAAGTTTCATCAAGATTGGGTGAAAAAGTGTTTGCTGAGATTTCAGGCAACTTGTAGTTTTTTGAAAGATTGGCTGGCCCTTTACATGAGAGTCGTTCTCGCCAGTCTCTGGTTAGGGCTACATCAACAGCAAACAAACCATAGAGATAGAACTTGAAACTGCTTTATTGTGTCAAGTTTCAAAGAGCTAGTACAAACCGTGTTTGATTTAGAGTTCCAAATACATGTATCCCTATAGGAGAAAACAGAGTGAAACCTCAAAATGAAACCGGGTACTGCCAACGAACGGTTTAACCTAGAAGAACGAAATTTGGCGAGCCAAGTGGGATTGGTGTACTCATCATTACCTGAAAGTTTCATCAAGATTGGGTGAAAAAGTGTTTGCTGAGATTTCAGGCAACTTGTAGTTTTTTGAAAGCTTGGCTGGCCCTTTCCATGAGAGTGGTTCTCGCCAGTCTCTGGTTAGGGCTACATCAACAGCAAACAAACCATAGAGATAGAACTTGAAACTGCTTTATTGTGTCAAGTTTCAAAGAGCTAGTACAAACCGTGTTTGATTTAGAGTTCCAAATACATGTATCCCTATAGGAGAAAACAGAGTGAAACCTCAAAATGAAACCGGTTACTGCCAACGAACGGTTTAACCTAGAAGAACGAAATTTGGCGAGCCAAGTGGGATTGGTGTACTGATCATTACCTGAAAGCTTCATCAAGATTGGGTGAAAAAGTGTTTGCTGAGATTTCAGGCAACTCGTAGTTTTTTGGAAGCTTGGCCGGCCCTTTCCATGAGAGTGATTCTCGCCAGTCTCTGCTTAGGGCTACATCAAAAGCAAACAAACCATAGAGATAGAACTTGAAACTGCTTTATTGTGTCAAGTTTCAAAGAGCTAGCACAAACCGTGTTTGATTTAGAGTTCCAAATACATGTATCCCTATAGGAGAAAACAGAGTGAAACCTCAAAATGGAACCGGTTACTGCCAACGAACGGTTTAACCTAGAAGAACGAAATTTGGCGAGCCAAGTGGGATTGGTGTACTGATCATTACCTGAAAGTTTCATCATGATTGGGTGAAATAGTGTGTGCTGAGATTTCTGGAAACTCGTAGTTTTTTGGAAGCTTGGCAGGCCCTTTTCATGAAAGTGA
Source organism: Ictidomys tridecemlineatus (assembly GCF_052094955.1). Lineage (NCBI taxonomy): Eukaryota > Metazoa > Chordata > Mammalia > Rodentia > Sciuridae > Ictidomys > Ictidomys tridecemlineatus. The sequence goes on along the minus strand of NW_027523748.1, from coordinate 25,260 downwards.
TTCTCGCCAGTCTCTGCTTAGGGCTACATCAACAGCAAACAAACCATAGAGATAGAACTTGAAACTGCTTTATTGTGTCAAGTTTCAAAAAGCTAGCACAAACCGTGTTTGATTAAGAGTTCCAAATACATGTATCCCTATAGAAGAAAACAGAGTGAAACCTCAAAATGAAACCGGTTACTGCCAACGAACGGTTTAACCTAGAAGAACGAAATTTGGCGAGCCAAGTGGGATTGGTGTACTGATCATTACCTGAATGTTTCATCAAGATTGGGTGAAAAAGTGTTTGCTGAGATTTCAGGCAACTCGTAGTTTTTTGGAAGCTTGGCAGGCCCTTTCCATGAAAGTGATTCTCGCCAGTCTCTGCTTAGGGCTACATCAACAGCAAACAAACCATAGAGATAGAACTTGAAACTGCATTATTGTGTCAAGTTTCAAAGAGCTAGCACAAACCGTGTTTGATTTAGAGTTCCAAATACATGTATTTCTATAGGAGAAAACAGAGTGAAACCTCAAAATGAAACCGGTTACAGCCAACGAACGGTTTAACCTAGAAGAACGAAATTTGGCAAGCCAAGTGTTATTGGTGTATTGATAATTACCTGAAAGTATCATCAAGATTGGGTGAAAAAGTGTTTGCTGAGATTTCAGGCAACTTGTAGTTTTTTGGAAGCTTGGCAGGCCCTTTCCATGAAAGTGATTCTCGCCAGTCTCTGCCTAGGGCTACATCAACAGCAAACAAACCATAGAGATAGAACTTGCAACTACTTTATTGTGTCAAGTTTCAAAGAGCTAGCACTAACGTGTTTGATTTAGAGATCCAAATACATGTATCCCTATAGGAGAAAACAGAGTGAAACCTCAAAATGAAACCGGTTACTGCCAACGAACGGTTTAACCTAGAAGAACGAAATTTGGCGAGCCAAGTGGGATTGGTGTACTGATCGTTACCTGAAAGTTTCATCAAGATTGGGTGAAAAAGTGTGTGCTGTAATTTCAGGCAACTCGTAGTTTTTTGGAAGCTTGGCAGGCCCTTTCCATGAAAGTGATTCTCGCCAGTCTCTGATTAGGGCTACATCAACAGCAAACAAATCATAGAGATAGAACTTGAAACTGCTTTATTGTGTCAAGTTTCAAAGAGCTAGCACAAACCGTGTTTGATTTAGAGTTCCAAATACATGTATCCCTATAGAAGAAAACAGAGTGAAACCTCAAAATGAAACCGGTTACTGCCAACGAACGGTTTAACCTAGAAGAACGAAATTTGGCGAGCCAAGTGGGATTGGTGTACTGATCATTACCAGAAAGTATCATCAAGATTGGTTGAAAAAGTGTTTGCTGAGATTTCAGGCAACTCTTAGTTTTTTGGAAGCTTGGCAGGCCTTTTCCATGAAAGTGATTCTCGCCAGTCTCTGCTTAGGGCTACATCAACAGCAAACAAACCATAGAGATAGAACTTGAAACTGCTTTATTCTGTCAAGTTTCAAAGAGCTAGCACAAGCCGTGTTTGATTTAGAGTTCCAAATACATGTATCCCTATAGGAGAAAACAGAGTGAAACCTCAAAATGAAACCGGTTACTGCCAACGAACAGTTTAACCTAGAAGAACGAAATTTGGCGAGCCAAGTGGGATTGGTGTACTGATCATTACCTGAAAGTTTCATCAAGATTGGGTGAAAAAGTGTGTGCTGAGATTTCAGGCAACTCGTAGTTTTTTGGAAGCTTGGCAGGCCCTTTCCATGAAAGTGATTCTCTCCAGTCTCTGATTAGTGCTACATCAACAACAAACAAATCATAGAGATAGAACTTGAAACTGCTTTATTGTGTCAAGTTTCAACGAGCTAGCACAAACCGTGTTTGAGTTAGAGTTTCAAATACATGTATCCCTATAGGAGAAAACAGAGTGAAACCTCAAAATGAAACCGGTTACTGCGAACGAACGGGTTAACCTAGAAGAACGAAATTTGGCGAGCCAAGTGGGATTGGTGTACTGATCATTACCAGAAAGTATCATCAAGATTGGTTGAAAAAGTGTTTGCTGAGATTTCAGGCAACTCCTAGTTTTTTGGAAGCTTGGCAGGCCCTTTCCATGAAAGTGATTCTCGCCAGTCTCTGCTTAGGGCTACATCAACAGCAAACAAACCATAGAGATAGAACTTGAAACTGCTTTATTGTGTCAAGTTTCAAAAAGCTAGCATAAACCGTGTTTGATTAAGAGTTCCAAATACATGTATCCCTATAGAAGAAAACAGAGTGAAACTTCAAAATGAAACCGGTTACTGCCAACGAATGGTTTAACCTAGAAGAACGAAATTTGGCGTGCCAAGTGGGATTGGTGTACTGATCATTACCTGAAAGTTTCATCAAGATTGGGTGAAAAAGTGTGTGCTGAGATTTCAGGCAACTCGTAGTTTTTTGGAAGCTTGGCAGGCCCTTTCCATGAAAGTGATTCTCGCCAGTCTCTGCTTAGGGCTACATCAACAGCAAACAAACCATAGAGATTGAACTTGAAACTGCTTTATTGTGTCAAGTTTCAAAGAGCTAGCACAAACCGTGTTTAATTTAGAGTTCCAAATACATGTATCCCTAAGGGAGAAAACACAGTGAAACCTCAAAATGAAACCGGTTACAGCCAACGAACGGTTTAACCTAGAAGAACGAAATTTGGTGAGCCAAGTGGGATTGGAGTACTGACTATTACCTGAAAGTTTCATCAAGATTGGGTGAAAAAGTGTTTGCTGAGATTTCAGGAAACTCGTAGATTTTTGGAAGCTTGGCAGGCCCTTTCCATTAAAGTGATTCTCGCCAGTCTCTGCTTAGGGCTACATCAACAGCAAAGAAACCATGGAGATAGAACTTGAAACTGCTTTATTGTGTCAAGTTTCAAAGAGCTAGCACAAACCGTGTTTGATTTAGAGTTCCAAATACATGTATCCCTATAGGAGAAAACAGAGTGAATCCTCAAAATGAAACCGGTTACTGCCAACGAACGGTTTAACCTAGAAGAACGAAATTTGGCGAGCCAAGTGGGATTGGTGTACTGATCATTACCTGAAAGTTTCATCAAGATTGGGTGAAAAAGTGTGTGCTGAGATTTCAGGAAACTCGTAGTTTTTTGGAAGCTTGGCAGGCCCTTTCCATGAAAGTGATTCTCGCCAGTCTCTGCTTAGGGCTACATCAACAGCAAACAAACCATAGAGATAGAACTTGAAACTGCTTTATTGTGTCAAGTTTCAAACAGCTAGCACAAACCGTGTTTGATTTAGAGTTCCAAATACATGTATCCCTATAGGAGAAAACAGAGTGAAACCTCAAAATGAAACCGGTTACTGCCAACGAACGGTTTAACCTAGAAAAACGAAATTTGGCGAGCCAAGTGGGATTGGTGTACTGATCATTACCTGAAAGATTCATCAAGATTGGGAGAAAAAGTGTTTGCTTAGATTTCAGGCAACTCGTAGTTTTTTGGAAGCTTGGCAGGCCCTTTCCATGAAAGTGATTCTCGCCAGTCTCTGCTTAGGGCTACATCAACAGCAAACAAACCATAGAGATAGAACGTGAAACTGCTTTATTGTGTCAAGTTTCAAAGAGCCTGCACAAACCGTGTTTGACTTAGAGTTCCAAATACATGTATCCCTATAGGAGAAAACAGAGTGAAACCTCAAAATGAAACCGGTTACTGCCAACGAATGGTTTAACGTAGAAGAACGAAACTTGGCGAGCCAAGTGGGATTGGTGTACTGATCATTAACTGAAAGTTTCATCAAGATTGGGTGAAAAAGTGTGTGCTGAGATTTCAGGCAACTCGTAGTTTTTTAGAATCTTGGCAGGCCCTTTCCATGAAAGTGATTCTCGCCAGTCTCTGCTTAGGGCTACATCAACAGCAAACAAACTATAGAGATAGAACTTGAAACTGCTTTATTGTGTCAGGTTTCAAAGAGCTAGCACAAACCGTGTTTGATTTAGAGTTCCAAATACATGTATCCCTATAGGAGAAAACAGAGTGAAACCTCAAAATGAAACCGGTTACTGCCAACGAACGCTTTAACCTAGAAGAACGAAATTTGGCGAGCCAAGTGGGATTGGTGTACTGATCATTACCTGAAAGTTTCATCAAGATTGGGTGAAAAAGTGTTTGCTGAGATTTCAGGCAACTCGTAGTTTTTTGGAAGCTTGGCAGGCCCTTTCCATGAAAGTGATTCTCGCCAGTCTCTGCTTAGGGCTACATCAACAGCAAACAAACCATAGAGATAGAACTTGAAACTGCTTTATTGTGTCAAGTTTCAAAGAGCTAGCACAAACCGTGTTTGATTTAGAGTTCCAAATACATGTATTCCTATAGGAGAAAACAGAGTGAAACCTCAAAATGAAACCGGTTCCTGCCAAGGAACGGTTTAACCTCGAAGAACGAAATTTGGCGAGCCAAGTGGGATTGGTGTACTGATCATTACCTGAAAGTTTCATCAAGATTGGGTGAAAAAGTGTGTGCTGAGATTTCAGGCAACTCGTAGTTTTTTGGAAGCTTGGCAGGCCCTTTCCATGAAAGTGATTCTCGCCAGTCTCTGCTTAGGGCTACATCAACAGCAAACAAACCATAGAGATAGAACTTGAAACTGCTTTATTGTGTCAAGTTTCAAAGAGCTAGCACAAACCGTGTTTGATTTAGAGTTCCAAATACATGTATCCCTAAAAGAGAAAACAGAGTGAAACCTCAAAATGAAAGCGGTTACTGCCAACGAACGGTTTAACCTAGAAGAACGAAATTTGGCGAGCCAAGTGGGATTGGTGTACTTATCATTACCTGAAAGCTTCATCAAGTTTGGGTGAAAAAGTGTTTGAAGAGATTTCAGGCAACTTGTAGTTTTTTGGAAGCTTGGCAGGCCCTTTCCATGAGAGTGGTTCTCGCCAGTCTCTGCTTAGGGCTACATCAACAGCAAACTAACCATAGAGATAGAACTTGAAACTGCTTTATTGTGTCAACTTTCAAAGAGCTAGCATAAACCGTGTTTGATTTAGAGTTCCAAATACATGTATCCCTATAGGAGAAAACACAGTGAAACCTCAAAATGATACCGGTTACAGCCAAGGAATGGTTTAACCTAGAAGAACGAAATTTGGCGAGCCAAGTGGGATTGGTGTACTGATCATTACCTGAAAGTATCATCAGGATTGGGTGAAAAAGTGTTTGCTGAGATATCAGACAACTAGTAGTTTTTGGAAGCTTGGCAGGCCCTTTCCATGAAAGTGATTCTCGCCAGTCTCTGCTTAGGGCTACATCAACAGCAAACAAAATATAGAGATAGAACTTGAAACTGCTTTATAGTGTCAAGTTTCAAAGAGCTAGCACAAAACATGTTTGATTTAGAGTTCCAAATACATGTATCCCTATAGGAGAAAACAGAGTGAAACCTCAAAATGAAGCCGGTTACTGCCAATGAACGGTTTAACCTAGAAGAACGAAATTTGGCGAGCCAAGTGGGATTGGTGCACTGATCATTACCTGAAAGTTTCATCAAGATTGGGTGAAAAAGTGTTTGCTTAGATTTCAGGCAACTCGTAGTTTTTTGGAAGCTTGGCAGGCCCTTTCCATGAAAGTGATTCTCGCCAGTCTCTGCTTAGGGCTACATCAACAGCAAACAAACCATAGAGATAGAACTTGAAACTGCTTTATTGTGTCAAGTTTCAAAGAGCTAGCACAAACCGTGTTTGACTTAGAGTTCCAAATACATGTATCCCTATAGGAGAAAACAGAGTGAAACCTCAAAATGAAACCGGTTACTGCCAACGAACGGTTTAACCTAGAAGAATGAAATTTGGCGAGCTAAGTGGGATTGGTGTACTGATCATTACCTGAAAGTTTCATCAAGATTGGGTGAAAAAGTGTGTGCTTAGATTTCAGGCAACTCGTAGTTTTTTGGAAGTAGGCAGGCCCTTTCCATGAAAGTGATTCTCGCCAGTCTCTGCTTAGGGCTACATCAACAGCAAACAAACCATAGAGATAGAACTTGAAACTGCTTTATTGTGTCAAGTTTCAAAGAGCTAGCACAAACCGTGTTTGATTTAGAGTTCCAAATACATGTATCCCTATAGGAGAAAACAGAGTGAAACCTCAAAATGGAACCGGTTACTGCCAACGAACGGTTTCACCTAGAAGAACGAAATTTGGCGAGCCAAGTGGGATTGGTGTACTGATCATTACCTGAAAGTTTCATCAAGATTGGGTGAAATAGTGTGTGCTGAGATTTCTAAAAACTCGTAGTTTTTTGGAAGCTTGGCAGGCCATTTTCATGAAAGTGATTCTCGCCAGTCTCTGCTTAGGGCTACATCAACAGCAAACAAACCATAGAGATAGAACTTGAAACTGCTTTATTGTGTCAAGTTTCAAAAAGCTAGCACAAACCGTGTTTGATTAAGAGTTCCAAATACATGTATCCCTATAGGAGAAAACAGAGTGAAACCTCAAAATGAAACCGGTTACTGCCAACGAACGGTTTAACCTAGAAGAACGAAATTTGGCGAGCCAAGTGGGATTGGTGTACTGATCATTACCTGAAAGTTTGATCAAGATTGGGTGAAAAAGTGTGTGCTGAGATTTCAGGCAACTTGTAGTTTTTTGGAAGCTTGGCAGGCCCTTTCCATGAAAGTGATTCTCGCCAGTCTCTGCTTAGGGCTACATCAACAGCAAACAAACCATAGAGATTGAACTTGAAACTGCTTTATTGTGTCAAGTTTCAAAGAGCTAGCACAAACCGTGTTTGACTTAGAGTTCCAAATACATGTATCCCTAAGGGAGAAAACAGAGTGAAACCTCAAAATGAAACCGGTTACTGCCAACGAACGGTTTAACCTAGAAGAACGAAATTTGGTGAGCCAAGTGAGATTGGTGTACTGACTATTACCTGAAAGTTTCATCAAGATTGGGTGAAAAAGTGTTTGCTTAGATTTCAGGCAACTTGTAGATTTTTGGAAGCTTGGCAGGCCCTTTCCATGAAAGTGGTTCTCGCCAGTCTCTGCTTAGGGCTACATCAACAGCAAACTAACCATAGAGATAGAACGTGAAACTGCTTTATTGTGTCAAGTTTCAAAGAGCTAGCACAAACCGTGTTTGACTTAGAGTTCCAAATACATGTATCCCTATAGGAGAAAACAGAGTGAAACCTCAAAATGAAACCGGTTACTGCCAACGAATGGTTTAACCTAGAAGAACGAAACTTGGCGAGCCAAGTGGGATTGGTGTACTGATCATTAACTGAAAGTTTCATCAAGATTGGGTGAAAAAGTGTGTGCTGACATTTCAGGCAACTCGTAGTTTTTTAGAATCTTGGCAGGCCCTTTCCATGAAAGTGATTCTCGCCAGTCTCTGCTTAGGGCTACATCAACAGCAAACAAACTATAGAGATAGAACTTGAAACTGCTTTATTGTGTCAGGTTTCAAAGAGCTAGCACAAACCGTGTTTGATTTAGAGTTCCAAATACATGTATCCCTATAGGAGAAAACAGAGTGAAACCTCAAAATGGAACCGGTTACTGCCAACGAACGGTTTAACCTAGAAGAACGAAATTTGGCGAGCCAAGTGGGATTGGTGTACTGATCATTACCTGAAAGTTTCATCAAGATTGGGTGAAATAGAGTGTGCTGAGATTTCTGGAAACTCGTAGTTTTTTGGAAGCTTGGCAGGCCCTTTTCATGAAAGTGATTCTCGCCAGTCTCTGCTTAGGGCTACATCAACAGCAAACAAACCATAGAGATAGAACTTGAAACTGCTTTATTGTGTCAAGTTTCAAAAAGCTAGCACAAACCGTGTTTGATTAAGAGTTCCAAATACATGTATCCCTATAGGAGAAAACAGAGTGAAACCTCAAAATGAAACCGGTTACTGCCAACGAACGGTTTAACCTAGAAGAACGAAATTTGGCGAGCCAAGTGGGATTGGTGTACTGATCATTACCTGAAAGTTTCATCAAGATTGGGTGAAAAAGTGTGTGCTGAGATTTCAGGCAACTCGTAGTTTTTTGGAAGCTTGGCAGGCCCTTTCCATGAAAGTGATTCTCGCCAGTCTCTGCTTAGGGCTACATCAACAGCAAACAAACCATAGTGATTGAACTTGAAACTGCTTTATTGTGTCAAGTTTCAAAGAGCTAGCACAAACCGTGTTTGACTTAGAGTTCCAAATACATGTATCCCTAAGGGAGAAAACAGAGTGAAACCTCAAAATGAAACCGGTTACTGCCAACGAACGGTTTAACCTAGAAGAACGAAATTTGGTGAGCCAAGTGGGATTGGTGTACTGACTATTACCTGAAAGTTTCATGAAGATTGGGTGAAAAAGTGTTTGCTTAGATTTCAGGCAACTCGTAGATTTTTGGAAGCTTGGCAGGCCCTTTCCATGAAAGTGATTCTCGCCAGTCTCTGCTTAGGGCTACATCAACAGCAAACAAACTTTAGAGATAGAACTTGAAACTGCTTCATTGTGTCAAGTTTCAAAGAGCTAGCACAAACCGTGTTTGACTTAGAGTTCCAAATACATGTATCCCTATAGGAGAAAACAGAGTGAAACCTCAAAATGAAACCGGTTAATGCCAACGAATGGTTTAACCTAGAAGAACGAAACTTGGCGAGCCAAGTGGGATTGGTGTACTGATCATTAACTGAAAGTTTCATCAAGATTGGGTGAAAAAGTGTGTGCTGAGATTTCAGGCAACTCGTAGTTTTTTAGAATCTTGGCAGGCCCTTTCCATGAAAGTGATTCTCGCCAGTCTCTGCTTAGGGCTACATCAACAGCAAACAAACTATAGAGATAGAACTTGAAACTGCTTTATTGTGTCAGGTTTCAAAGAGCTAGCACAAACCGTGTTTGATTTAGAGTTCCAAATACATGTATCCCTATAGGAGAAAACAGAGTGAAACCTCAAAATGAAACCGGTTACTGCCAACGAACGGTTTACCCTAGAAGAACGAAATTTGGCGAGCCAAGTGGGAATGGTGTACTGATCATTACCTGAAAGTTTCATCAAGATTGGGTGAAAAAGTGTTTGCTGAGATTTCAGGCAACTCGTAGTTTTTTGAAAGCTTGGCTGGCCCTTTCCATGAGAGTGGTTCTCGCCAGTCTCTGGTTAGGGCTACATCAACATCAAACAAACCATAGAGATAGAACTTGAAACTGCTTTATTGTGTCAAGTTTCAAAGAGCTAGCACAAACCGTGTTTGATTTAGAGTTCCAAATACATGTATCCCTATAGGAGAAAACAGAGTGAAACCTCAAAATGAAACCGGTTACTGCCAACGAACGGTTTAACCTAGAAGAACGAAATTTGGCGAGCCAAGTGGGATTGGTGTACTGATCATTACCTGAAAGTTTCATCAAGATTGGGTGAAAAAGTGTTTGCTGAGATTTCAGGCAACTCGTAGTTTTTGGAAGCTTGGCAGGCCCTTTCCATGAAAGTGATTCTCGCCAGTCTCTGCTTAGGGCTACATCAACAGCAAACAAACCATAGAGATAGAACTTGAAACTGCTTTATTGTGTCAAGTTTCAAAGAGCTAGCACAAACCGTGTTTGATTTAGAGTTCCAAATACATGTATCCCTATAGGAGAAAACAGAGTGAAACCTCAAAATGAAACCGGTTACTGCCAACGAACGGTTTAACCTCGAAGAACGAAATTTGGCAAGCCAAGTGGGATTGGTGTACTGATCATTACCTGAAAGTTTCATGAAGATTGGGTGAAAAAGTGTTTGAAGAGATTTCAGGCAACTCGTAGTTTTTTGGAAGCTTGGCAGGCCCTTTCCATGAAAGTGATTCTCGCCAGTCTCTGCTTAGGGATACATCAACAGCAAACTAACCATAGAGATAGAACTTGAAACTGCTTTATTGTGTCAAGTTTCAAAGAGCTAGCACAAACCGTGATTGATTTAGAGTTCCAAATACATGTATCCCTATAGGAGAAAACAGAGTGAAACCTCAAAATGAAGCCGGTTACTGCCAACGAACGGTTTAACCTAGAAGAACGAAATTTGGCGAGCCAAGTGGGATTGGTGCACTGATCATTACCTGAAAGTTTCATCAAGATTGGGTGAAAAAGTGTTTGCTTAGATTTCAGGCAACTCGTAGTTTTTTGGAAGCTTGGCAGGCCCTTTCCATGAAAGTGATTCTCGCCAGTCTCTGCTTAGGGCTACATCAACAGCAAACAAACCATAGAGATAGAACTTGAAACTGCTTTATTGTGTCAAGTTTCAAAGAGCTAGCACAAACCGTGTTTGACTTAGAGTTCCAAATACGTGTATCCCTATAGGAGAAAACAGAGTGAAACCTCAAAATGAAACCGGTTACTGCCAACGAACGGTTTAACCTAGAAGAACGAAATTTGGCGAGCCAAGTGGGATTGGTGTACTGATCATTACCTGAAAGTTTCATCAAGATTGGGTGAAAAAGTGTGTGCTGAGATTTCAGGCAACTCGTAGTTTTTTGGAAGCTTGGCAGGCCCTTTCCATGAAAGTGATTCTCGCCAGTCTCTGCTTAGGGCTACATCAACAGCAAACAAACCATAGAGATAGAACTTGAAACTGCTTTATTGTGTCAAGTTTCAAAGAGCTAGCACAAACCGTGTTTGATTTAGAGTTCCAAATACATGTATCCCTATAGGAGAAAACAGAGTGAAACCTCAAAATGGAACCGGTTACTGCCAACGAACGGTTTAACCTAGAAGAATGAAATTTGGCGAGCCAAGTGGGATTGGTGTACTGATCATTACCTGAAAGTTTCATCAAGATTGGGTGAAATAGTGTGTGCTGAGATTTCTGGAAACTCGTAGTTTTTTGGAAGCTTGGCAGGCCCTTTTCATGAAAGTGATTCTCGCCAGTCTCTGCTTAGGGCTACATCAACATCAAACAAACCATAGAGATAGAACTTGAAACTGCTTTATTGTGTCAAGTTTCAAAAAGCTAGCACAAACCGTGTTTGATTAAGAGTTCCAAATACATGTATCCCTATAGGAGTAAACAGAGTGAAACCTCAAAATGAAACCGGTTACTGCCAACGAACGGTTTAACCTAGAAGAACGAAATTTGGCGAGCCAAGTGGGATTGGTGTACTGATCATTACCTGAAAGTTTGATCAAGATTGGGTGAAAAAGTGTGTGCTGAGATTTCAGGCAACTTGTAGTTTTTTGGAAGCTTGGCAGGCCCTTTCCATGAAAGTGATTCTCGCCAGTCTCTGCTTAGGGCTACATCAACAGCAAACAAACCATAGAGATTGAACTTGAAACTGCTTTATTGTGTCAAGTTTCAAAGAGCTAGCACAAACCGTGTTTGACTTAGAGTTCCAAATACATGTATCCCTAAGGGAGAAAACAGAGTGAAACCTCACAATGAAACCGGTTACTGCCAACGAACGGTTTAACCTAGAAGAACGAAATTTGGTGAGCCAAGTGAGATTGGTGTACTGACTATTACCTGAAAGTTTCATCAAGATTGGGTGAAAAAGTGTTTGCTTAGATTTCAGGCAACTTGTAGATTTTTGGAAGCTTGGCAGGCCCTTTCCATGAAAGTGATTCTCGCCAGTCTCTGCTTAGGGCTACATCAACAGCAAACTAACCATAGAGATAGAACGTGAAACTGCTTTATTGTGTCAAGTTTCAAAGAGCTAGCACAAACCGTGTTTGACTTAGAGTTCCAAATACATGTATCCCTATAGGAGAAAACAGAGTGAAACCTCAAAATGAAACCGGTTACTGCCAACGAATGGTTTAACCTAGAAGAATGAAACTTGGCGAGCCAAGTGGGATTGGTGTACTGATCATTACCTGAAAGTTTCATCAAGATTGGGTGAAAAAGTGTGTGCTGAAATTTCAGGCAACTTGTAGTTTTTTAGAATCTTGGCAGGCCCTTTCCATGAAAGTGATTCTCGCCAGTCTCTGCTTAGGGCTACATCAACAGCAAACAAACTATAGTGATAGAACTTGAAACTGCTTTATTGTGTAAGGTTTCAAAGAGCTAGCACAAACCGTGTTTGATTTAGAGTTCCAAATACATGTATCCCTATAGTAGAAAACAGAGTGAAACCTCAAAATGAAACCGGTTACTGCCAACGAACGGTTTAACCTAGAAGAACGAAATTTGGCGAGCCAAGTGGGATTGGTGTACTGATCATTACCTGAAAGTTTCATCAAGATTGGGTGAAAAAGTGTTTGCTGAGATTTCAGGCAACTCGTAGTTTTTTGAAAGCTTGGCTGGCCCTTTCCATGAGAGTGGCTCTCGCCAGTCTCTGGTTAGGGCTACATCAACAGCAAACAAACCATAGAGATAGAACTTGAAACTGCTTTATTGTGTCAAGTTTCAAAGAGCTAGCACAAACCGTGTTTGATTTAGAGTTCCAAATACATGTATCCCTATAGGAGAAAACAGAGTGAAACCTCAAAATGAAACCGGTTACTGCCAACGAACGGTTTAACCTAGAAGAACGAAATTTGGCGAGCCAAGTGGGATTGGTGTACTGATCATTACCTGAAAGTTTCATCAAGATTGGGTGAAAAAGTGTTTGCTGAGATTTCAGGCAACTCGTAGTTTTTTGGAAGCTTGGCAGGCCCTTTCCATGAAAGTGATTCTCGCCAGTCTCTTTTTAGGGCTACATCAACAGCAAAGAAACCATAGAGATAGAACTTTAAACTGCTTTATTGTGTCAACTTTCAAAGAGCTAGCATAAACCGTGTTTGATTTAGAGTTCCAAATACATGTATCCCTATAGGAGAAAACACAGTGAAACCTCAAAATGATACCGGTTACAGCCAAGGAACGGTTTAACCTAGAAGAACGAAATTTGGCGAGCCAAGTGGGATTGGTGTACTGATCATTACCTGAAAGTATCATCAAGATTGGGTGAAAAAGTGTTTGCTGAGATATCAGACAACTAGTAGTTTTTTGGAAGCTTGGCAGGCCCTTTCCATGAAAGTGATTCTCGCCAGTCTCTGCTTAGGGCTACATCAACAGCAAACAAAATATAGAGATAGAACTTGAAACTGCTTTATTGTGTCAAGTTTCAAAGAGCTAGCACAAACCGTGTTTGATTTAGAGTTCCAAATACATGTATCCCTATAGGAGAAAACAGAGTGAAACCTCAAAATGAAGCCGGTTACTGCCAACGAACGGTTTAACCTAGAAGAACGAAATTTGGCGAGCCAAGTGGGATTGGTGTACTGATCATTACCTGAAAGTTTCATCAAGATTGGGTGAAATAGTGTGTGCTGAGATTTCTGGAAACTCGTAGTTTTTTGGAAGCTTGGCAGGCCCTTTTCATGAAAGTGATTCTCGCCAGTTTCTGCTTAGGGCTACATCAACAGCAAACAAACCATAGAGATAGAACTTGAAACTGCTTTATTGTGTCAAGTTTCAAAGAGCTAGCACAAACCGTGTTTGATTAAGAGTTCCAAATACATGTATCCCTATAGGAGAAAACAGAGTGAAAACTCAAAATGAAACCGGTTACTGCCAAGGAACGGTTTAACCTAGAAGAACGAAATTTGGCGAGCCACGTGGGATTGGTGTACTGATCATTACCTGAAAGTTTCATCAAGATTGGGTGAAAAAGTGTGTGCTGAGATTTCAGGCAACTCGTAGTTTTTTGGAAGCTTGGCAGGCCCTTTCCATGAAAGTGATTCTCGCCAGTCTCTGCTTAGGGCTACATCAACAGCAAACAAACCATAGAGATTGAACTTGAAACTGCTTTATTGTGTCAAGTTTCAAAGAGCTAGCATAAACCGTGTTTGATTTAGAGTTCCAAATACATGTATCCCTATAGGAGAAAACAGAGTGAAACCTCAAAATGAAACCGGTTACTGCCAACGAACGGTTTAACCTAGAAGAACGAAATTTGGCGAGCCAAGTGGGATTGGTGTACTGATCATTACCTGAAAGTATCATCAAGATTGGTTGAAAAAGTGTTTGCTGAGATTTCAGGCAACTCGTAGTTTTTTGGAAGCTTGGCAGGCCCTTTCCATGAAAGTGATTCTCGCCAGTCTCTGCTTAGGGCTACATCAACAGCAAGCAATCCATAGAGATAGAACTTGAAACTGCTTTATTGTGTCAAGTTTCAAAGAGCTATCACAAACCGTGTTTGATTTATACTTCTAAATACATGTATTTCTATAAGAGAAAACAGAGTGAAACCTCAAAATGAAACCGGTTACTGAAAACGAACGGTTTAACCTAGAAGAACGAAATTTGGCGAGCAAAGTGGGATTGGTGTACTGATCATTACCTGAAAGTTTCATCAAGATTGGGTGAAAAAGTGTGTGCTGAGATTTCAGGAAACTCGTAGTTTTTTGGAAGCTTGGCAGGCCCTTTCCATGAAAGTGATTCTCGCCAGTCTCTGCTTAGGGCTACATCAACAGCAAACAAACCATAGAGATTGAACTTGAAACTGCTTTATTGTGTCAAGTTTCAAAGACCTAGCACAAACCGTGTTTGATTTAGAGTTCCAAATACTTGTATCCCTAAGAGAGAAAACAGAGTGAAACCTCAAAATGAAACCGGTTACTGCCAACGAACGGTTTAACCTAGAAGAACGAAATTTGGCGAGCCAAGTGGGATTGGTGTACTGATCATTACCTGAAAGTTTCATCAAGATTGGGTGAAAAAGTGTGTGCTGAGATTTCAGGCAACTCGTAGTTTTTTGGAAGCTTGGCAGGCCCTTTCCATGAAAGTGATTCTCGCCGGTCTCTGCTTAGGGCTACATCAACAGCAAACAAACCATAGAGATATAACTTGAAACTGCTTTATTGTGTCAAGTTTCAAAGAGCTAGCACAAACCGTGTTTGATTTAGAGTTCCAAATACATGTATCCCTATAGGAGAAAACAGAGTGAAACCTCAAAATGAAACCGGTTACTGCCAACGAACGGTTTAACCTCGAAGAACGAAATTTGGCGAGCCAAGTGGGATTGGTGTACTGATCATTACCTGAAAGTTTCATCAAGATTGGGTGAAAAAGTGTGTGCTGAGGTTTCAGGCAACTCGTAGTTTTTTGGAAGCTTGGCAGGCCCTTTCCATGAAAGTGATTCTCGCCAGTCTCTGCTTAGGGCTACATCAACAGCAAACAAACCATAGAGATAGAACTTGAAACTGCTTTATTGTGTCAAGTTTCAAAGAGCAAGCACAAACCGTGTTTGATTTAGAGTTCCAAATACATGTATCCCTAAAAGAGAAAACAGAGTGAAACCTCAAAATGAAAGCGGTTACTGCCAACGAAGGGTTTAACCTAGAAGAATGAAATTTGGCGAACCAAGTGGGATTGGTGTACTTATCATTACCTGAAAGTATCATCAAGATTGGGTGAAAAAGTGTGTGCTGAGATTTCAGGCAACTCGTAGTTTTTTGGAAGCTTGGCAGGCCCTTTCCATGAAAGTGATTCTCGCCAGTCTCTGCTTAGGGCTACATCAACAGCAAACAAACCATAGAGATAGAACTTGAAACTGCTTTATTGTGTCAAGTTTCAAAGAGCTAGCACAAACCGTGTTTGATTTAGAGTTCCAAATACATGTATCCCTATAGGAGAAAACAGAGTGAAACCTCAAAATGAAACCGGTTACTGCCAACGAACGGTTTAACCTAGAAGAACGAAATTTGGCGAGCCAAGTGGGATTGGTGTACTGATCATTACCTGAAAGTATCATCAAGATTGGGTGAAAAAGTGTTTGCTGAGATTTCAGGCAACTCGTAGTTTTTTGGAAGCTTGGCAGGCCCTTTCCATGAAAGTGATTCTCGCCAGTCTCTGCTTAGGGTACATCAACAGCAATCAATCCATAGAGATAGAACTTGAAACTGCTTTATTGTGTCAAGTTTCAAAGAGCTATCACAAACCGTGTTTGATTTATACTTCTAAATACATGTATTTCTATAGGAGAAAACAGAGTGAAACCTCAAAATGAAACCGGTTACTGAAAACGAACGGTTTAACCTAGAAGAACGAAATTTGGCGAGCAAAGTGGGATTGGTGTACTGATCATTACCTGAAAGTTTCATCAAGATTGGGTGAAAAAGTGTGTGCTGAGATTTCAGGCAACTCGTAGTTTTTTGGAAGCTTGGCAGGCCCTTTCCATGAAAGTGATTCTCGCCAGTCTCTGCTTAGGGTTACATCAACAGCAAACAAACCATAGAGATTGAACTTGAAACTGCTTTATTGTGTCAAGTTTCAAAGACCTAGCACAAACCGTGTTTGATTTAGAGTTCCAAATACTTGTATCCCTAAGGGAGAAAACAGAGTGAAACCTCAAAATGAAACCGGTTACTGCCAACGAACGGTTTAACCTAGAAGAACGAAATTTGGCAAGCCAAGTGGGATTGGTGTACTGATCATTACCTGAAAGTTTCATCAAGATTGGGTGAAAAAGTGTGTGCTGAGATTTCAGGCAACTCGTAGTTTTTTGGAAGCTTGGCAGGCCCTTTCCATGAAAGTGATTCTCGCCAGTCTCTGCTTAGGGCTACATCAACAGCAAACAAACCATAGAGATAGAACTTTAAACTGCTTTATTGTGTCAAGTTTCAAAGAGCTAGCACAAACCGTGTTTGATTTAGAGTTCCAAATACATGTATCCCTATAGGAGAAAACAGAGTGAAACCTCAAAATGAAACCGGTTACTGCCAACGAACGGTTTAACCTCGAAGAAAGAAATTTGGCGAGCCAAGTGGGATTGGTGTACTGATCATTACCTGAAAGTTTCATCAAGATTGGGTGAAAAAGTGTGTGCTGAGGTTTCAGGCAACTCGTAGTTTTTTGGAAGCTTGGCAGGCCCTTTCCATGAAAGTGATTCTCGCCAGTCTCTGCTTAGGGCTACATCAACAGCAAACAAACCATAGAGATAGAACTTGAAACTGCTTTATTGTGTCAAGTTTCAAAGAGCAAGCACAAACCGTGTTTGATTTAGAGTTCCAAATACATGTATCCCTAAAAGAGAAAACAGAGTGAAACCTCAAAATGAAAGCGGTTACTGCCAACGAACGGTTTAACCTAGAAGAACGAAATTTGGCGAGCCAAGTGGGATTGGTGTACTGATCATTACCTGAAAGTTTCATCAAGATTGGGTGAAAAAGTGTGTGCTGAGATTTAAGGCAACTCGTAGTTTTTTGGAAGCTTGGCAGGCCCTTTCCATGAAAGTGATTCTCGCCAGTCTCTTATTAGGGCTACATCAACAGCAAAGCAACCATAGAGATAGAACTTGAAACTGCTTTATTGTGTCAACTTTCAAAGAACTAGCATAAACCGTGTTTGATTTAGAGTTCCAAATACATGTATCCCTATACGAGAAAACACAGTGAAACCTCAAAATGAAACCGGTTACTGCCAACGAACGGTTTAACCTAGAAGAACGAAATTTGGCGAGCCAAGTGGGATTGGTGTACTGATCATTACCTGAAAGTATCATCAAGATTGGATGAAAAAGTGTTTGCTGAGATATCAGACAACTAGTAGTTTTTTGGAAGCTTGTCAGGCCCTTTCCATGAAAGTGATTCTCGCCAGTCTCTGCTTAAGGCTACATCAACAGCAAACAAACCATAGAGAAAGAACTTGAAACTGCTTTATTGTGTCAAGTTTAAAAGAGCTAGCACAAACCGTGTTTGACTTAGAGTTCCAAATACATGTATCCGTATAGGAGAAAACAGAGTGGAACCTCAAAATGAAACCGGTTACTGCCAACGAACGGTTTAACCTAGAAGAACGAAATTTGGCGAGCCAAGTGGGATTGGTGTACTGATCATTACCTGAAAGTTTCATCAAGATTGGGTGAAAAAGTGTGTGCTGAGATTTCAGGCAACTCGTAGTTTTTTGGAAGCTTGGCAGGCCCTTTCCATGAAAGTGATTCTCGCCAGTCTCTGCTTAGGGCTACATCAACAGCAAACAAACCATAGAGATAGAACTTGAAACTGCTTTATTGTGTCAAGTTTCAAAGAGCTAGCACAAACCGTGTTTGATTTAGAGTTCCAAATACATGTATCCCTATAGGAGAAAACAGAGTGAAACCTCAAAATGAAACCGGTTACTGCCAACGAACGGTTTAACCTAGAAGAACTGAATTTGGCGAGCCAAGTGGGATTGGTGTACTGATCATTACCTGAAAGTATCATCAAGATTGGGTGAAAAAGTGTTTGCTGAGATTTCAGGCAACTCGTAGTTTTTTGGAAGCTTGGCAGGCCCTTTCCATGAAAGTGATTCTCGCCAGTCTCTGCTTAGGGCTACATCAACAGCAAACAAACCATAGAGATAGAACTTGAAACTGGTTTATTGTGTCAAGTTTCAAAGAGCTAGCAAAAACCGTGTTTGACTTAGAGTTCCAAATACATGTATCCCTAAAGGAGAAAACAGAGTGAAACCTCAAAATGAAACTGGTTACTGCCAACGAACGGTTTAACCTAGAAGAACGAAATTTGGCGAGCCAAGTGGGATTGGTGGACTGATCGTTACCTGAAAGTTTCATCAAGATTGGGTGAAAAAGTGTTTCCTTAGATTTCTGGCAACTCGTAGTTTTTCGGAAGCTTGGCAGGCCCTTTCCATGAAAGTGATTCTCGCCAGTCTCTGCTTAGGGCTACATCAACAGCAAACAAACCATAGAGATAGAACTTGAAACTGCTTTATTGTGTCAAGTGTCAAAGAGCTAGCACAAACCGTGTTTGACTTAGAGTTCCAAATACATGTATCCCTATAGGAGAAAACAGAGTGAAACCTCAAAATGAAACCGGTTACTGCAAACGAATGGTTTAACCTAGAAGAACGAAACATGGCGAGCAATGTGGGATTGGTGTACTGATCATTACCTGAAAGTTTCATCAAGATTGGGTGAAAAAGTGTTTGCTGAGATTTCAGGGAACTCGTAGTTTTTTGGAAGCTTGGCAGGCCTTTTCCATGAAAGTGATTCTCGCCAGTCTCTGCTTAGGGCTACATCAACAGCAAACAAACCATAGAGATAGAACTTGAAACTGCTTTATTGTGTCAAGTTTCAAAGAGCTAGCACAAACCGTGTTTGATTTAGAGTTCCAAATACATGTATCCCTATAGGAGAAAACAGAGTGAAACCTCAAAATGAAACCGGTTACTGCCAACGAACGGTTTAACCTAGAAGAACGAAATTTGGAGAGCCAAGTGGGATTGGTGTACTGATCATTACCTTAAAGTTTCATCAAGATTGGGTGAAAAAGTGTTTGCTAAGATTTCAGGCAACTAGTAGTTTTTTAGAAGCTTGGCAGGCCCTTTCCATGAAAGTGATTCTCGCCAGTCTCTGCTTAGGGCTACATCAACAGCAAACAAACCATAGAGATAGAACTTGAAACTGCTTTATTGTGTCAAGTTTCAAAGAGCTAGCACAAACCGTGTTTGATTTAGAGTTCCAAATACATGTATCCCTATAGGAGAAAACAGAGTGAAACCTCAAAATGAAACCGGTTACTGCCAACGAACGGTTTAACCTAGAAGAACGAAATTTGGCGAGCCAAGTGGGATTGGTGTACTGATCGTTACCTGAAAGTTTCATCAAGATTGGGTGAAAAAGTGTGTGCTGAGATTTCAGGCAACTCGTAGTTTTTTGGAAGCTTGGCAGGCCCTTTCCATGAAAGTGATTCTCGCCAGTCTCTGCTTAGGGCTACATCAACAGAAAACAAACCATAGAGATAGAACTTGGAACTGCTTTATTGTGTCAAGTTTCAAAGAGCTGGCACAAGCCGTGTTTGATTTAGAGTTCCAAATACATGTATCCCTATAGGAGAAAACAGAGTGAAACCTCAAAATGAAACTGGTTACTGCCAACGAACGGTTTAACCTAGAAGAACGAAATTTGGCGAGCCAAGTGGGATTGGTGGCCTGATCGTTACCTGAAAGTTTCATCAAGATTGGGTGAAAAAGTGTGTGCTGAGATTTCAGGCAACTCGTAGTTTTTTAGAAGCTTGGCAGGCCCTTTCCATGAAAGTGATTCTCGCCAGTCTCTGCTTAGGGCTACATCAACAGCAAACAAACCATAGAGATAGAACTTGAAACTGCTTTATTGTGTCAAGTTTCAAAAAGCTAGCACAAACCGTGTTTGATTTAGAGTTCCAAATACATTTATCCCTATAGGAGAAAACAGAGTGAAACCTCAAAATGAAACCGGTTACTGCCAACGAACGGTTGAACCTAGAAAAACGAAATTTGTCGAGCCAAGTGGGATTGGTGCACTGATCATTACCTGAAAGTTTCATCAAGATTGGGTGAAAAAGTGTTTGCTGAGATTTCAGGCAACTCGTAGTTTTTTGGAAGCTTGGCAGGCCCTTTCCATGAAAGTGATTCTCGCCAGTCCCTGCTTAGGGCTACATCAACAGCAAACAAACCATAGAGATAGAACTTGAAACTGCTTTATTGTGTCAAGTGTCAAAGAGCTAGCACAAACCGTGTTTGACTTAGAGTTCCAAATACATGTATCCCTATAGGAGAAAACAGAGTGAAACCTCAAAATGAAACCGGTTACTGCAAACGAAAGGTTTAACCTAGAAGAACGAAACTTGGCGAGCAATGTGGGATTGGTGTACTGATCATTACCTGAAAGTTTCATCAAGATTGGGTGAAAAAGTGTGTGCTGAGATTTCAGGCAACTCATAGTTTTTTGGAAGCTTGGCAGGCCCTTTCCATGAAAGTGATTCTCGCCAATCTCTGCTTAGGGCTACATCAACAGCAAACAAACCATAGAGATTGAACTTGAAACTGCTTTATTGTGTCAAGTTTCAAAGAGCTAGCACAAACCGTGTTTGATTTAGAGTTCCAAATACATGTATCCCTAAGGGAGAAAACAGAGTGAAACCTCAAAATGAAACCGGTTACTGCCAACGAACGGTTTAACCTAGAAGAACGAAATTTGGTGAGCCAAGTGGGATTGGTGTAATGATTATTACCTGAAAGTTTCATCAAGATTGGGTGAAAAAGTGTTTGCTTAGATTTCAGGCAATTCGTAGATTTTTGGAAGCTTGGCAGGCCCTTTCCATGAAAGTGATTCTCGCCAGTCTCTGCTTAGGGCTACATCAACAGCAAACAAACCATAGAGATAGAACTTGAAACTGCTTTATTGTGTCAAGTTTCAAAGAGCTAGCACAAACCGTGTTTGATTTAGAGTTCCAAATACATGTATCCCTATAGGAGAAAACACAGTGAAACCTCAAAATTAAACCGGTTACAGCCAACGAACGGTTTAACCTAGAAGAACGAAATTTGGCGAGCCAAGTGTTATTGGTGTACTGATAATTACCTGAAAGTATCATCAAGATTGGGTGAAAAAGTGTTTGCTGAGATTTCAGGCAACTTGTAGTTTTTTGAAAGCTTGGCAGGCCCTTTCCATGAAAGTGATTCTCGCCAGTCTCTGCTTAGGGCAACATCAACAGCAAACAAACCATAGAGATAGAACTTGAAACTACTTTATTGTGTCAAGTTTCAAACAGCTAGCACTAACGTGTTTGATTTAGAGATCCAAATACATGTATCCCTATAGGAGAAAACAGAGTGAAACCTCAAAATGAAACCGGTTACTGCCAACGAACGGTTTAACCTAGAAGAACGAAATTTGGCGAGCCAAGTGGGATTGGTGTACTGATCATTACCTGAAAGTTTCATCAAGATTGGGTGAAAAAGTGTTTGCTGAGATTTCAGGCAACTCGTAGTTTTTTGGAAGCTTGGCAGGCCCTTTCCATGAAAGTGATTCTCGCCAATCTCTGCTTAGGGCTACATCAACAGCAAACAAACCATAGAGATTGAACTTGAAACTGGTTTATTGTGTCAAGTTTCAAAGAGCTAGCACAAACCGTGTTTGATTTAGAGTTTCAAATACATGTATCCCTAGAGGAGAAAACAGAGTGAAACCTCGAAATGAAACCGGTTACTGCCAACGAACGGTTTAACCTAGAAGAACGAAATTTGGCGAGCCAAGTGGGATTGGTGTACTGATCATTACCTGAAAGTTTCATCAAGATTGGGTGAAAAAGTGTGTGCTGAGATTTCAGGCAACTCGTAGTTTTTTGGAAGCTTGGCAGGCCCTTTCCATGAAAGTTATTCTCGCCAGTCTCTGCTTAGGGCTACATCAACAGCAAACAAACCATAGAGATAGAACTTGAAACTGCTTTATTGTGTCAAGTTTCAAAGAGCTAGCACAAACCGTGTTTGATTTAGAGTTCCAAATACATGTATCCCTATAGGAGAAAACACAGTGAAACCTCAAAATGAAACCGGTTACAGCCAACGAACGGTTTAACCTAGAAGAACGAAATTTGGCGAGCCAAGTGTTATTGGTGTACTGATAATTACCTGAAAGTATCATCAAGATTAGGTGAAAAAGTGTTTGCTGAGATTTCAGGCAACTTGTAGTTTTTTGGAAGCTTGGCAGGCCCTTTCCATGAAAGTGATTCTCGCCAGTCTCTGCTTAGGGCTACATCAACAGCAAACAAACCATAGAGATAGAACTTGAAACTGCTTTATTGTGTCAAGTTTCAAAGAGCTAGCACAAACCGTGTTTGATTTAGAGTTCCAAATACATGTATCCCTATAGGAGAAAACAGAGTGAAACCTCAAAATGAAACCGGTTACTGCCAACGAACGGTTTAACCTAGAAGAACGAAATTTGGCGAGCCAAGTGGGATTGGTGTACTGATCATTACCTGAAAGTTTCATCAAGATTGGGTGAAAAAGTGTGTGCTGAGATTTCAGGCAACTCGTAGTTTTTTGGAAGCTTGGCAGGCCCTTTCCATGAAAGTGATTCTCGCCAGTCTCTGCTTAGGGCTACATCAACAGCAAACAAACCATAGAGATAGAACTTGAAACTGCTTTATTGTGTCAAGTTTCAAAGAGCTAGCACAAACCGTGTTTGATTTAGAGTTCCAAATACATGTATCCCTATAGGAGAAAACAGAGTGAAACCTCAAAATTAAGCCGGTTACTGCCAACGAACGGTTTAACCTAGAAGAACGAAATTTGGCGAGCCAAGTGGGATTGATGTACTGATCATTACCTGAAAGTATCATCAAGATTGGGTGAAAAAATGTTTGCTGAGATTTCAGGCAACTCGTAGTTTTTTGGAAGCTTGGCAGGCCCTTTCCATGAAAGTGATTCTCGCCAGTCCCTGCTTAGGGCTATATCAACAGCAAACAAACCATAGAGATAGAACTTGAAACTGCTTTATTTTTTCAAGATTCAAAGAGCTAGCACAAACCGTGTTTGATTTAGAGTTCCAAATACATGTATCCCTATAGGAGAAAACAGAGTGAAACCTCAAAATGAAACCGGTTACTGCCAACGAACGGTTTAATCTAGAAGAACGAAAATTGGCGAGCCAAGTAGGATTGGTGTACTGATCATTACCTGAAAGTTTCATCAAGATTGGGTGAAAATGTGTGTGCTGAGATTTCAGGCAACTCGTAGTTTTTTGGAAGCTTGGCAGGCCCTTTCCTTGAAAGTGATTCTCGCCAGTCTCTGCTTAGGGCTACATCAACAGCAAACAAACCATAGAGCTAGAACTTGAAACTGCTTTATTGTGTCAAGTTTCAAAGAGCTAGCACAAACCGTGTTTGATTTAGAGTTCCAAATACATGTATCCCTATAGGAGAAAACAGAGTGAAACCTCAAAATGAAACCGGTTACTGCCAACGAACGGTTTAACCTAGGAGAAGGAAATTTGGCGAGCCAAGTGGGAATGGTGTACTGATCATTACCTGAAAGTATCATCAAGATTGGGTGAAAAAGTGTTTGCTGAGATTTCAGGCAACTCGTAGTTTTTTGGAAGCTTGGCAGGCCCTTTCCATGAAAGTGATTCTCGCCAGTCTCTGCTTAGGGGCTACATCAACAGCAAGCAATCCATAGAGATATAACTTGAAACTGCTTTATTGTGTCAAGTTTCAAAGAGCTAGCACAAACCGTGTTTGATTTATAGTTCTAAATACATGTATCCCTATAGGAGAAAACAGAGTGAAACCTCAAAATGAAACCGGTTACTGAAAACGAACGGTTTAACCTAGAAGAACGAAATTTGGCGAGCAAAGTGGGATTGGTGTACTAATCATTACCTGAAAATTTCATCAAGATTGGGTGAAAAAGTGTTTGCTGAGATTTCAGGCAACAAGTAGTTTTTTGGAAGCTTGGCAGGCCCTTTTCATGAAAGTGATTCTCGCCAGTCTCTGCTTAGGGATACATCAACAGCAAACAAACCTTAGAGATAGAACTTGAAACTGCTTTATTGTGTCAAGTTTCAAAGAGCTAGCAAAAACCGTGTTTGATTTAGAGTTCCAAATACATGTATCCCTATAGGAGAAAACAGAGTGAAACCTCAAAATGAAACCGGTTACTGCCAATGAATGGTTTAACCTAGAAGAACGAAATTTGGCAAGCCAAGTGGGATTGGTGTACTGATCATTACCTGAAAGTATCATCAAGATTGGGTGAAAAAGTGTTTGCTTAGATTTCAGGCAACTCGTAGTTTTTTGGAAGCTTGGCAGGCCCTTTCCATGAAAGTGATTCTCGCCAGTCTCTGCTTAGGGCTACATCAACAGCAAACAAACCATAGAGATAGAACTTGAAACTGCTTTATTGTGTCAAGTTTCAAAGAGCTAGCACAAACCGTGTTTGATTTAGAGTTCCAAATACATGTATCCCTATAGGAGAAAACAGAGTGAAACCTCAAAATGAAACCGGTTACTGCCAACGAACGGTTTAACCTAGAAGAACGAAATTTGGCAAGCCAAGTGGGATTGGTGTACTGATCATTACCTGAAAGTTTCATCAAGATTGGGTGAAAAAGTGTTTGCTGAGATTTCAGGCAACTCGTAGTTTTTGGAAGCTTGGCAGGCCCTTTCCATGAAAGTGATTCTCGCCAGTCTCTGCTTAGGGCTACATCAACAGCAAACAAACCATACAGATAGAACTTGAAACTGGTTTATTGTGTCAAGTTTCAAAGAGCTAGCACAAACCGTGTTTGACTTAGAGTTCCAAATACATGTATCCCTATAGGAGAAAACAGAGTGAAACCTCAAAATGAAACCGGTTACTGCCAACGAACGGTTTAACCTAGAAGAACGAAATTTGGCGAGCCAAGTGGGATTGGTGTACTGATCATTACCTGAAAGTTTCATCAAGATTGGGTGAAAAAGTGTGTGCTGAGATTTCAGGCAACTCGTAGTTTTTTGAAAGCTTGGCAGGCCCTTTCCATGAAAGTGATTTTCGCCAGTCTCTGCTTAGGGCTACATCAACAGCAAACAAACCATAGAGATAGAACTCGAAACT